>NW_019154105.1:21294789-21493814 GCF_002288905.1 Enhydra lutris kenyoni | reverse complement strand
TTTTTTTTTTTTTTTTTTTTTTTTTTTTTCTTTTTAAAGAACTGTTTTATTTTTTGGTAAGAAATTGCTAATAGGAATTATACCATCATTTACTGAGAATAATTATAGTCATAATTGCTTTGAAAATACTTTCATGATTTCAAGTCTCCTAGCTTTATTTTTAATACACCCTATACTTTTTTTTGCAAGATCCTTTATCCTGCTGTTCCATTAACCAGGGATACTTTTGCATTTTTCAGAATTCCACCTATCTTTCCATGCTGGCTAAAATTCCAGATTCCCTCTCTGTGTACCCAGTCCTAGGCAGGCTCATTCCTGAGATAGATGATATATTTCTATCCCATAGCCTTAACAATGGAGTGAGTTTATAGAGGTCAAAGGAACAAAGTCAACTGACCTCTTCATCAATTGTATTTTTATATACCAGCAATGAACAAACAAAATTTGAAATAAAAATATATAATAGCACTAAGCAAATTAAATATTGAAATATAAATCTAACAAGTATATAATTTGTATGCTGATGAAAAAAAAAAGGTGATCTAAATAAATTGATAGACCTCATTCAAGCATTTAAAAATTCAATATTGTTAAAATTTCAATACTCCCCACTTTTATTTAAAGATTTAGTACAAACCCAACAAAAATCCCGCCATTATATTTTAGAACAGTTGATCCTAAAATTTATATGGAAAGGCCAAATCAATTTTGAAAAAGAACAAAGTCAGAGGACTTATCCTGTTTTGAAAATTACCATGAAGATGCAGTAATCAAAGCAGTGTGGCATCAGTGAAAGGATAGACAGAAATAAGTAGAATAGAATTGAGAGCCCAGAAATAAAGTCACATGAATATGGTCAATTGATTTTTGACAAAGATGCAAAGTCATTTCAATGGAGAAGTTATTGTCTTTTCAACAAATTCAACAAATGATGCTGGAACAATTGTGTATATCCATATGAAAAAACAAACAAATTAACAAAAAACTTCTAAAAATATGAACCTAAAATTCCTTTTGCTAAGAGAAAGATGACGGACACAAAAGAACTACCTGTTATAGAAATTCATTCATATGACATTTATGAAAACTCAAAATTATATTGATGGAAATAAGTGGTTACCATGAGTTAGGGAATTGGGGAGTAGTTGACTAAAAGACAACACAGGCTAATTTTTAGAGTAATGAAACTATTATTTATGGTTCTGAGTTGGTAGACATAAGACTCTATACATTTTGCAAAACCTGTAAAACTGTAAAACTCTCACAGATAGTTAACTTTAATGTGTACAAATTAAAAAAAAGAAAAGTTGACCAGGAGTTCAGGGATTTCAGGATAGAATGCAAACTGTTAAAAAAAAAAAAAAATCAGTTTGTATTACAAGTATAGACCATAACCTCACTGAAGAAGGTGGCTAAAAAAAGGGAACTAACTTAAATAACTTTGCAAGATGATGTTTCCATTGGAAACTGTAACAATGAACAAAAAGGGATCTTCCAAAAATACTGTATCCTAGTTGCTAAAGCTGTTTCTCATCGGGGTATGGGTTAACAATTCCGAAAGTTCTCTCCATGTGTACTGGGGTTGAACAAACAAGTAAATGGACGGTAGATGGTGAATGGTTGAAGTCAGGTTTCTCACTCTAAGAGACATTGCGGATAAGCAAGAGAGAAGATTGGAATGAGCCATGTTCTACTGAAATAGAGTTGGAGACATCAGTATGGACTCTTTTTAGCTCAAGATATCATGAAATAATTATAGATATTATCTATAATTATTATATATTGTATATACAATATACTATATATATTTCCTAATTTTGTCCACACAGAGGGCCTAGAAATAGTAACAACTCAATAGCTACAAGATCACCTAGAACTTTGTTTCAAACCCCATTCTCTAATAAAAAACAAAACAAAACAAACAAACATAAAACTCCCTGAAGGAACAATGGAGTTGGGACTGGAACGGAGAAACTAAAAACTAAACTAAAAAATGAGCTTAGGGACTGTTTCAATGTATTTCATAAGAATCGGTCTTTAAACTTAAATGAAGTTTTGAGTTTATACCTTAAAATATTTCAATGCAGTTAACTGAACATCTGAAGCACATTAATTTTTCTCCAGATATTGGTACAGTTGACAAGCCTGGGCTGATTGCTGGTATGGCTGTTTTCACTCTGGTAACAAAGAGTTTTAGTATCAGAACCATAAAGTTACTCTCAGGAACATTATACAGATAATAGTTCATTATTTGTTTTTTCTTATCTATTAGATAACACCTTAGATTGTGTCTTGGGGAATAAAACCTTGTAAAAATGTAAAATGTAAAAATGTAAAAAAATGTAAAAATGTAAAAAAAAAAGCAAAAAATGTCTTTATTTGTTTTTATAACAAATATTGTACTTCAGCTATGTAACTGATCACTTGGTAGTTGTAACTGGTATGTCTCCTTCAACAGAATGCAAATTTTGCTACATGGGAAGGGTCCATGTCTGTCAATTAATTCCTAGTGACTGGCTCAGTGTTAGACCCTTAGCCTACAACTCAAAAAAAAGTTTTTAAATGAAATAATGTCTAACAGTTCAAAATATACATGTGTTTATATTGAGAACAATGTGGGACTATATATTTTGATTACCCTTAGATATCAAACCCATCAATTTCTCCCATGAGGTGAACAAAATTAAAACTATATTAATGGAAAACATTTTAAATGTCACAAAATCGGTACCTTTAGATGTCCTTCAGAACACTTCTATAAATAAGATCCCATATGGTATTCAATTAGAAAATCTCCTCGGAGAGCACAAGCTGTATTCCAGCAACAAGATTCCCTTCTGTGCTATTAAGTCAGGGACATGAACAAGCTCCTTGTGAAGTATCCAGCTGGTTTAGTCCCCCCATATCGTAGTAATCTGGAGTTAAATGTTTTTTTGGAAAAAATATTTTCCAGGTACACTGGAAAAATGCAATCTATTCCTCCAACTGAATACTTGTGAGTTATTACAGAGTATTTAAGAAATCAAAAGAAAGAATGTAATGATGGAAAACCATACAAGTAGTGGGAGTCTCAAAACTGATGAAGACATAACTGATAGCATTTTACGCATAGCTGCTTTTATTAAGTTTGACTCACAAATGAATCTTTCAGGTATAAGCGGTAAAAACAGAAAATGCATATTTGAGCTTTAGAAAGACAGTGGAGCTTTGGAAGTAATCACAATAATGATTTACTATTAACATCCACAGCAATCATAGCTATTAATAACTATTATGAGTGCACTACATATGCCAGAAACTGCAATAAACATTACCTACAGGATTTCCTTTAATAGATATAACTTTTCTGAATTACAGATAATTGCATTTATTTTATGGTTGAGATTGTCCAGGGAGAGAAATCTTAGAAAGAAAACTTGAGGTTAGGGACAGAACTTTGGGAATCTCAAAAATTATAGCACAGAAGCACAATCATGCATTAGGGAATGACAATGAGAAGAGAAAATCTAAAATGCTATAGGAAGTTTGACCTCTCAGAAATTATGACAATAAATTCATGAAGGTTTGCCTAAATATCAAATGGTACCATGAGGCAAAGGAGGGTGTAGGGAAGTGGTGATTAAGAGCCAGGATCAAACAGAAAAATGGCAACAGCAGTGTGTGGACAATTGGGTAGCTAAAGGTGATGAAAACAGAGATGGAATGCTCTTAGAAGTTTCCAAACAGGAAGAGGGAGGGAAATTTATGCACTTTGGGAAACAGAAGTAAGTTGGGAAAGTATTTTACACTGTAACAATAATTTGAGTCTGATTTTTTAAAGGTTCATGGGCAAGAGAAAGTTAAATTTGTGAAAGAAGTTTCCTTGTCTTGGTATTGGACTCATTGCACATTTTCAGTGATTATTTGTCAAATAAAAACCTACATTAAAAATTGATTTAACAAGATCCCTGGAAAGAGACAAAATATATAAGATCAAGAAAATATGTGAGGAGGCTAACCTTGGGAAACTGTAAAGCACCTTTTTCTTTCTTTCTTTCTTTCTTTCTTTCTTTCTTTCTTTCTTTCTTTTTCTTTCTTTCCTTCCTCCTTCCTTCCTTCCTCTTCCCTCCTTCCTTCCTTCCTTCCTTCCTTCCTTCCTTCCTTCCTTCCTTCTTTTTTAGTTTTTATTTATTAAGGTAATCTCTGCACTACATGTGCAGTTCGAACTCACAACCCTAAGATAAAGAGTTGCATGCCCTTCTGACTGAGTCAGGCAGGCCCCCCAGGGATCTATAACTTTCTTCTATAACTCATGTTTAAATATCTGCTAAGAGCTAGTGAAATAGTCTGTTGGAGTGGGTAAGAGAATCTGAGGGAGTTTATTATTGGTAGACCTTACATTTCGGGAAAATAGAAAGCTAAGATATCTAAAGAAAGTGAGGTTGTGGACATGGGATAAGGACTTGAAAAGAGTGAACAATTGGCCATGGGTGCAGTGGCACTCTGGAAAATTGAATAGGCAAGTAAGAAGAGATAAAATATTCATGAATATTCCACAGCAGAAAGAAATATCTTAAACAAATTAAACCCTAAGAACTAGTGTGCACACTAGAGCAGATCAGAAAACTAGCAGATGAAAGGGAAACAATTACCTGGGGAGAGGAGACAAAGCTATGTGCACTGCTCTAGTGGAGGGCTTGCTTTCCTAAAATAACAGCAGCTAACTGAGCAAAATCACCTGAAAGGTTTGTTAAAGATCCAAATGCTTGGGGTGCCTGGGTGGCTCAATCAGTTAAGTGTCAGTCTTTGGCTCAGGTCATGATCCAGGGGTCCTGGGATGGAGTCCTGGATCAGGTTCCCCGCTCAGCGGAAAGTCTCCTTCTTCCTCTGCCTGCTGCCCGTCTCCCGGCTCTTGCTCTCCCTCTCTCTCTCTCTCAAAGAAAGAAAGTCTTAAAAAAATTCAAGTTCTTGGGCCACAAAGCAGCCATTCTAAATCAGAACCTTGGTATGTAGGCCCTTAATTCTGTAATTCAATAATTCCTAGGGTAAACTTTAATTTATGCACATTGAAGTGCTGTAGAAGAGAAGATAGGGACAGACAGAGTGTGAGAGACTGAGGGAGCCCAGGAGCCTGAGGGACATCCTAAAGGCACAGGTGGCTGCAGTTAGCTAGAAGGCCACCATCAAGTGGCATGTAGAAAATATTCTACCTTTCTTAACCACTATGGTGATGAAGAGGTATACTTCTCATGTATCTGAAGAATTGAAACCTTTAAAAACTTCAGGCTTAATTAGGTAATACAGGTCTAATTTTGTTATATCCAGGGGAATCCACAACTGTATAGTAGGGGATTTTTAGGAAACTCTCCATCTCTAGAGACTGGAAACTTTTGGTCTCTCTATGTAAAGATTTTATTTCTTATGGAAATAAAATTATTAATTATTAATGAATTTATAATTATTATTCATAAACAAGGCATCACAGGTATCACTTTTTCCTTTGATATTTAAGTGCCCCCATCTTCATTTTTGCAATGAGGAAAGTTTGCATGTACATATTTCTATTTTCTTTCCTTTTGTTCTTTTGTTCAGATCTTGTAGCTTCATCCCATTAAATATCTGCTCCTAATCTGTTTAGGAAAATGTTAGTATTTTTGTCACACCTGGGACTTTGCCTATTGCTATGTTAATGGGATTAATCCATGAGACTAAAGAGAATTCATCATCAGGAAATCATCTTCCTTCTCAGCCTCAGGAAAGTTTATATATAGACATGAGAACATTACCTATAATTCTTAAAGAATATGACCTATATCCCTACAGATTATCCCCAGGCTATTTCATATTCTTTTATCCTCATGATTTAACTGCCTCCAATATTAGCACAAAGGATACTCTCCATATGAAATCAGAAGGCTGAAAGTAACACAGATGATTGTTAATGTTGCTGGATATTGGTTTGGAATATAGAAAAAAAAAATGACATGGAGAATCCTTGAACTGATCTCTATCTCTTGATTTTCTAAAATTCCCCAATCACTGAAATTTGAAAAAAATTAGTTGTGAGCTGGCCTGAATATGGGAATCACCTAGGATTTATGGATAGCACAAGACAGAGTGACATTAAATATTCAGTTGTAACAATGGTAATTCCCTGTAGTTTAAATCAATATGTATTATGTGTAAAAGTTGTGGGACTAATAGAAATAATCATAAATCAAACAGGAAAACCGTTCCAATGATATTTTTAATGCGGTATCCTTAATCCTAAAATTTGCCTATGAAGGGTTTTCAGATTCTGTGCACCCAGAATTAGAGGGAAGAGAGTGATGGTGAAGGTTTCCTTTTCCAGCAGATGTACTTAATAAGTCTAATACTGAACCAGGAGGGGCTAGGAGAGAGAAGGGATATAGTCAGACCGGTGACACTGAATTCAAAGTTGAAGACTCTTTACTTCCTAATTTAAAATTTTATATCCCTAATAATCTCAGAGAAGTTATATTTATACCTATATATGCTATTATATAGATAGGAAAATTATAATCAGCATATAATTTTTGCTTTATCAAATATTACTTAACATTAAAAAGAGAAATTAATTAGATCACTGAAATTCAGTTGTCTAATAGATTTCTTCTAACGCTCTATCATCTTCAGTAATATTAGGAAACGTTAGGAGTGAAAATGGTGAATCCATGTACTTGAAGTTATGTGTAATACTTGGTAGTTTTAATACCTATCGCCCAATTTTTTCCACTGAACAGGAGACAGAGAAAGAATTTAATGGAAAGAAAACATGACTCAAAGCAAACTCCACAGAATAAACTCCTTTATAAAAATCGTTTTTCTATTATTTTGATGAGAATAATTTGTCTATAGGCAGATACATGTATTTCCTCCTGTCATTTTCCAAATATCTGATTCATAATACCTGCAGAGATTCTTATAGACAAAGTTTCATCCAGGGAGTCAAATGATTAGAGACTTTAGTTCCCAAACCATTTCATTTCATTTCCATATGTCAAATTAATAACATGACTGCCTTTTTGTAAGCAGATCTGGCATCTCAGTGTGAACTAATGGAATGTCAATCTAAGTTGTCCAGTATTATTACATTTTATAAGGAAATAGTTTTGGAATATTAATTAGAAGCCGGGTCGTGAGCTAGACACTGCACATACATTTAACCCTCACGACAGCTGCATAAGGTAATCTCCCTTTTGCGTGTGGGCCATCAGAGGCACAGGAGTATTAGTAATGAGAACCAGTAGAGTTCGTTTAGAACCACAGGTTCCTGTGGCTTTAGAGAAAAAGGTTCATAATCCATATGCTATAATACATCATAACTCAGAAAATGTGACAGAAATAGTAAATTACAGTTTGGTGAAGTAAGCCTGTAAAGGACAAGCGCTTGTAAACAGCTCATTCTTCAAGTTACTTAGACTTGAAAATGCATGGAAATTCACCATGGATATATTTCTGATAATCACTTGCACTGAGACTCCAAGAAGAAGCAAAACAATTAGATATTCATAATGATAATGAGGAAACACTGCTGGTTTTATGTATTGAATTAAGTAAATCAACCACCGAAACATTACTAAAATTTATGTAATAATGTTATTTTTAAAATGCAGATTAATAATTTACTATTTAGTAATCATAACTCACTGATTATTATGCTCTACACACAAAGGAAGTAGAGTAAAAAATAACCAATACATTCCAAGAAATGTGAGAAATAAAAACATATAAATGTTAGAACATGTGATGGATTTTAAATTAATAATTTTTTAAAAATTGCCTTAAAATTAATTTAAATAACTGCTAGTTGAATTTTAACAATTTTATGGTATTTTCTATTGCATGATTACATTATATAAAATTAACTGAATATTTGTTTTCAATTTAAGGTATAAATCCTTCTAAAGACCAAAATATTTACTCTTCATATCCAGACTCAAATATTAATACTATCACAGTTATTCCATTCCTCAAATAAAAACTAATCTTATCTGATTGTTTTATGAAGAAGGAAGCAAATGAAATAAAATGCCTCAATTGATTTCAGTGCTTGGAATTTTGAAGACAGTCAGTAGGTTATAGTAAAAGTAAAGGAGAGAAGTTATACATTTAAAAAGCACTCTTTGGTCTAGAAAAAAAATCTTATCCTCTGTATTACTTTAGGTTTGATGGCAGCAAGATTTTCTGCCATTGAAATTTATGTTAAGTATGTGTTAGTCCATTTTAGCTTTCGTCTGTTGCTTAGCTATAATGAGTTTTTATATACTGTGGTAAATATTAGATATATATTTTGAACGTGGCACTTACAGTCCCTGCTGGTTCAACTTTTGCTGTAATAATTTCTATATCAACTTATATTTCCGTTTTTTTCATTTTACATTCGCTTGAAAAATACTTTCATTATGTGCTTAAGTCACAAGAAAATACTGAACATATAAAAAACAGTGGCATTACACAATAAAGCCTTCTATATAATATGAAATTAGAAGTGCTAACAAACTTCTTCAAGAAACTATCAGATAATATAATTTTAAAATATTGATCAAAAAGACCATTCAACATGATATTATTAAGATAAAACATTTATACATTAAGAAATGAAAACCAGAGTAAAGAAAGTCCAAGCACAAATATGAGATAACGCCACTCTGGGCTCAAAATTATAAACAAGATTTATTTGTGCCACCTACATGCCAAAATACACAGAGTGAACTGATAGCTCAAGAAATATTTGCTAAATGGTAGACTGTATCAACTGGCAACTTGTTTTCTGTCAATCCTGGCTGGTTACCAGAGGGGAGACGGGTGGGGGATGGGTGAAATAGGTGATAGGGATTAAGGAGTACAATTGTGTGATGAACACCGGGTGACATACGGAATTTCCAAATCGCTGTTTGATACACCTGAAACTGACATAACACTGTATGTTAAAGATACTGAGATTAAAATAAAAACAATAAAAAACTGGCACATCTGTAACATTTAAATAATAACACAATATCACTGGGTACTCAGTGCTACTTAGTCATTGACACAACTGTTATATTTACCTACCCCACTTGTTCCTGACTACAAAAAGAAATGGAATATTTGAAGGTGCTTCTTTTAAAGGTGGGGTATGAGAGTGCTGACAACACTGTCTCCATCTTTGGACCTCCATCTTGTTCTCCCCTCTGGCGCACAGATGGCACCACTTTAGATAACTACCCTGTGACCTCACCACCATGCCCCTCACTCCGTTAAAGCTGGGGAGTATGGTCTGGGGGCTGGGTGGGAATGGGGAGGCTGCATGGGACCGCATGGATCGCCCACGTGATTGCCCTGTCAGCTAAATCTCTGTAAAAGGTATGGTGTGGCTGGCTTCATTTTTCAGTATTAAAGTAACTTCTCAGTTTGGAGAATGCATTTCTGACCCTCCACCTCCTAACGGTGGGGGGAGGGAGAACAGATGTTAAATTCAGTGATCACCCGTTCCATTATCCATAGAAGCCATCTGACCCATAATGAGTACAGTTGTTTTGTTTGTTTTTTGATGATTACTTCTTGACATCATTTATCTGAAGTTTTTGAGTGCTTCCTCTCACTAGGAAACTGCCAATATGGTTAAGCTCCTTGAAGGAAAATATTTTATAAGTGCAGTACACTTACTACACTGTAGCTCTCATAACTCAACATACAATGTGAAGTTTAAAAATACATGAAACATTCCTGCAACCATAAATCACATAAATATTTCAAAAAATATGGTTTCTAAAAAATATGTTTAGGTTGTTGAATATGTGTATTTGTACATCCTTATAGATAGGAGTTGAATTCTTGCATTAGATATTGCAATTTTCATGTGTACTTACCATGTATGCTTTATGCATTCTGATTTTTATGTAAGCTGATACTTAAAATTCATTTTAATATGAATTTCTGTTCCTGGAAAAGCTCAGCATTTGGTGAAATCCTACCTATTTGTTTTCCAGGCATTTCTTTTTTGTACTGCTCTGTTAAATAGACCATGATAATTTGAGGGCAAGAATCACACTTAAGTTATTCTCTTTTGTACTCCTAATGCCTAGCAGTTTTCTTGACTAGATATTAGATAAATATTTATGAAAGCAATTGATTAATTAATTAATCCCTTGAAGGAAAATATATCTAAATTCTTGAAGGAATACATATTATTCATTTATTTTGAAATTGATTTTTTAAAGATAAATGCAGAAACTTCAAGGTCATTGCATGAGAATAATGATTACCATTTGGAATAACATAGCCAAATTTGATGTTTAAATAATTCCTCCAGGAACTCAGGGGTTTGTGTTAGGGTCAGAATTTATTCCTTTTGAGATGTTATATGGCACATGCATCAACTTTTAGCCTTGAAGGGGATAAAGGCTCCTCTTACTGTACTTCTAGAAGGATAAATCAGAGCTAAGAAGGTATTTTGCTTTTAATAAAGGAATGTAATGTGTTAATCTAGGACTCTGACTACACAACAAGGCAAGATCAATTGTCTGAATTTTACTAAGATAACGTGCTTCCTTCCAGAAGCCCAAAGAGGTAAGAAGTGGCTCCTAGCTACTCTTAAGCAAGTGCTTGACCATCTTCCATATTGGCACTCTTCTTTCTTTTCCCCATCTCTAGTACTCACTCCATGTAAATAACACTATTCTTTCACATTGATAAGATAGGCTAGAGCGAAAACTCTTAGGAGTTTCTCCTTCTATAGAACTTAAGGTGTCATCTTTTACACTGATGTGGTATACAGAGGCAATCTCCATACCCTACAAATACGTTTTGTTACTTGGTTATTTAGCACAGAAACCAAATACATATGTATGTTTGGAATGGGGCTAGGGAGAGAGTAAGCGTCAGCATATACTTAAAAAAAAAATTGTTCCATATTTTCAAGGCTAACTTTTGAAAGTTCCTAGAAATATCCCATATTAGGATATAACATTTTTTCCTGGCCTGACTTCCTTTTATAAGGGTGCTTACCGTAAAATGAGATAAACTTGTTCTTAGTGTTCTGAGTGTGTTATTGTGGTTGTTTTTCAAGAGTTTCATTTTGGAATACATACCTATGTCCTTGTTTAACTTTATTCACAGATAAGATTAGGCATCTACATAAAAGACATTAGAAGAGAGATGAAACGATCTGACAGGTTAGGGAAAAAAGGGAGAACTTTAGATCCCTAATCTAGTATTCTTAGAGAAGTCTGAATTTCCAAAGTTGCTGAGGGATTCTTTAAGTAAACCCTTCTACCCAGATAATATATTACCAATATAGCATAGTCTATTTTCCTTGAAGTTTCCAATTTATATAGACAGTTACAAAGATGACTTAACATGATACTTACAAAAGATGTAAAAAATTCACAGAAGAGAAAAACAGAATGGTCACAATACATACTGAAATCTTCTTTACCTCACTGAGCAATCATATGATAATTAAAACAAGCATCCTTCAATGTCCATCGTGTAGACAAGAATTTCAAATTGGGAGGTCAGTATTGAGATACAAAAAGTAAAAATATGTACCCCGTCGGAAGGGCAACCTTTCATCTCAGCTTTAGAGAGAAGTGGGGCAATATACGATAGAATTAAATGTTCATAAACACTATGGTTTTCTATATCCCATAGAAAGTCTCACAAATACAAACTACACAATAATCCATGAACACATGCTGTCACTGCAGCATTTTTGGTAATAGGTACTAGAATCTACCTAAACATTCATCAGTAGGGGAAAATAGATAAATGCTGTGGGTTTTTTTTAATACAATGGAATACTTTTCACAATTAATTTGAATGTAACAGCTCTGTTGGAATGGATGATTCAAATGGATGGAACTTGAAATAGGTTCAGTGAACAAAAGCAGATTGAAAAAGAATTTTCAAGCTATGATATGATTTATTTATGTTTATAAAATATACATAAATATATTCTGTTAACATATGCATATTTAGTAGAAATATACATGGACAGGAGGGGCATGCACCAACTTATAGAAGAGAAAGGGATACAATATGATATAGGCTAGGCGATTCCAATTTTATAATCCTACTTTAAAAATCATATTTGAATTAAGTGTGAGAATATATTTACTCTTGCTAAATATAGATGTTCTAGTTATAATATCTCCATATATTTATATATAAGATAATATTACATAATTACAGATAATTGGCCTCAACAACAAAATGAGTTGGCTTTGGTTGAAATGTGTTTTTCTCTCTCTCTTTAGTGTAGAGTTGAAAGAGGAGAAGGACTAAAATTCTTAGAAAAGGCTGCTGGATAGCTCATATCTTGTTAAATGTTTGTTTTTACTGTTTTATGAACAGGAATACTTAACATCCTCATTTATGTTTCTTGACCATACGTTGGTAAATTTGCTACAAAAATGTGGGGGGGGGTTTCGTGCACGCGCATGCATACACGTCTCTGCACCCATGTGTGCACTAGTACGAGGATATAATAGAATTGAGACAGGAGCTTGACTTTAATATCTGCGTGTGTGCAGGGCAGAAGCAGGACACAGGGTTTCTGGAAGGAAGAGGAGATCCACAAAAGAACCCATTTAGTAGGAACAGTGGCTCAGAGATAGAGATAACCGTGCAAATACAAACCTCTCAAGAACTATATCAACCTTTAACTTGTTTGAAGACACTGGCTTTATGTCTTAGCCAAACATACCTATATTTTCAGGAATAGGATAACCCTTGTTGCCACTTTAGTTTCACATGCAAATCATCTTTCTCGTAACATTCATTGTGGGAAACTAATTTATTCAAAAACTCTGCCACCATCGCTCATAAATCAACTGCATGTTTCCTGCTAAAATATAATACATTTTGTTTTATATCATATAAGCACATGCTCAAGGCACAAGAACCCATTTTATAATACCAAGCAACAAGGCTCAGCATTTTATTCCTAAGTACCATACGGGGGACTGCATATGAGAAAGCAAGGCATTAAAACAGTCTTCTAGTACATCCACTTTTCAGTTCTGAGACACCATTGTATAGTAGTAAGCTCTATGAATGGGGAATCAAAAATTATTCCCTTGCTAGGAAATATTCCCAGTGGGGAAAGGGGAATAGTGAATGTGCTTATGTTGAGGATGTCACAGTATTTAATATAAATAGCTTTATATTCTTCAGTTGGCGAAATAGCAGGAAAATGCTTTATGCCAGAGCAGGTGTCATGTCGTATGCTGGCCAGTGCTTAATCAAGTCTCTGGATGCATCCCAGAGTATCTTTGTAATGGATGTGCTTCGCTTAGGGAGGAACTCTACTCAATGGAGGTACATTTAAATGATTAGTGAGGTTAAGACTGATGACAATATCAATATATATATTTTTTAAATGTGTAAGGTATGATAACCATAAATGGTAGAAACTACAATTTGGGTCAAAGGGCACATAATCAAATTATAAGTATTCCCTTTGTGAGTAGTAAGCCTCGTACTTCATTTTTTTTTAAGATTTTATTTATTTATTTGTGAGAGAGAGAGAGAGAGAGCGCAAGCATCACCAAGGTGGAAGGAAAGAGAGAGAGGGAGAAACAGGCTCCCTGCTGAGCAGGGAGCCCAATGATGCAGGGCTTGGGACGTGATCCCAGGACCCTGAGATCACGACCCATGCCCAAGGCAGAGGCTTAACCAACTGAGACTCCCAGGTGCCCCTGTACTTCATTTTTCTTTGTTTATTTGAGAAGTATTTAGCTGTACAAATTCAGTTTTAACTGTAAAGGTCTTCATCACCTCCACAAATTTCTCATTTCTCCAGGATCCTCCTTGATAACCTGACAGCTTTTTGGTGATGGAACAGAACAATAGTTTTATTTTTTTAAAGTGACCAGGAATGAGTATTCAGTGACTATATTTTCTACATATTGCACATACTCTCAGAGAGAGTTATTTAGAAAGTGTTCTTATTTAGTGGCTTGCCTCTGATGCTTCCTGGAGGGGAGAGCTGAATTTTTGTTTTTTGATCTACTTGAGATCAGTGAGGGGAAGCAAATACTTAGGATTCATCTATGAGGGTGTTCAGGGTAACAACATAAATGCAACATAAATACAAACATAAATGTAAAAAATTACCCACTTAGAAACTAATAATGACACTCCCTCACAACAATAACAATGTCTAGTTTATTAAAATGTGCTGTTTTCTTAGGTTCAAGTGCAGAATGCTTTTTTTTTAGGACCCATGATGGAATGTGTGTTATAATACTCTACCATACTTATGTCTTAAATTAATGAAAGCACAGGATTTTCATTTATCAGAGGTGTAGGCTGTCCTAAAATTTCCAGATTTTAATGTCAATTTTAATATGTAAAAATATAAATTTTAGTATAGCCATATATCATAGCCTGTAGATTTGGTAAGTAAATAGGAAAAACTCAAAGCAGTGTGTGTACTCACATAAAACTAAAAAAATGATATTAATTCAGATAATCTTCTCCTCATATAAAATGATACAATCACTCCACCCAGCTCTCCCAATGAAGGATAATACAGTAGTTCCAACTGAATTAGAAATGAAGTAAACTTGGAGCTAAATGAATCATAAATCAATAAATACCTCAGCCTGCTGCCTCATGGTTTATTGATTCACAAGCTGTTTATCCCACACTCATTGTGCTTCGGTGCAATTATCGTTTAATTACATTTTCTGTATGTACCAAATTGTATTTTAGATGTCTTCCTAGACCAAACAATTTCAAGCTCTATATCTACTCACTAACCATGGGGTTTGTTTATCTTTTCTTCTTCAGTATGCTAGCCTTGATTTCTGCTTGTACACTAGACGCATCTCACAATAGGATCTATTAAAGCACATTTAACAAACTCTCCCTAATTATAATCATGTTTATTGTTCTCGTTTTTTACATCAAAACTGATTTGAAATGTAACAGATGATGTGTGTTAGGGAAAATATAGCATAGTTTGAACCACATAAAAATCAAAAATGATGGATCTAAACCACAAAACCTGTATTTTTATTCAACATAACTATGAAATGGTCCAGGACAAGAATATAATTAGCAATTGACTTGATGTTGACCATTTAAGGTTTTGTTTTAAAAAAATAACTGCGTGTGGAATGTTCTTCCTAATTTCAAATTATCTCATGTTAAAAATTTAATATTCAGTGAGAAATCCAGAGATAGCAGGTAATTTCTACCTTTATAATCTAAGGCATAAAATAAATTAATTTTTTTTTCATAATTAAATGTCTCTAAACTAAGAACCCATCTAATATATCCTGGGTGAAAGTCTTTTAAACATCTTTCAGAAACAATAACAAATAGCATGTGATAGCTTAAAAATAGATTGCTTTCAAAGAAAATATGGACTGCACTTGATCTTGCCAAATGGGAGCAGATTTCAAAGTTATATTGGGGTTATAACATCATTTATATCATTCTTCAAAATGTTACAGTCCATCTGTTATTTTTATCCCTATCAGGAGACTGAGGTCATTGAGATCTTCCATCAGAGGTTAGATCTGATTTATATGTTATGAGACAAATAGTGCCAAGTTTACCATAAGCTCAGTAAAACAGTTTTATTGACAGAGAAGTCTGGAAGAATTTGTTCTTCCATGGTCTTAAACCCTAAAATAAGAGAGCATTTTTAGATTTCAAAACTTGATCGATTTCAGAAACTGTTAGGAAATGTTTAGTTGACAATATCTTACCTGGTTCTGGTGCTACCACCCAGATAATGATATAAGCAAGAAATATCCTGTTCACATTTCTTAGTACACAAAATATGAATTCGGTATGGATATTTTTCCCACATTCAGTCCATGCATATTTTTTTAAAAGATTTTATTTATTTATTTGACGGACAGTGATCACAAGTAGGTGGAGAGGCAGGCAGAGAGAGAGAGGAAGAAGCATGCTCCCTGCCGAACAGAGAGCCCGATTTGGGGCTTGATCCCAGGACCTCAGGATCATGACCTGAGCCTAAGGCAGAGGTTTTAACCCACTTTAGCCACCCAGGCACCCCTCCATGCATATTTTAGAAATTAATTAACAAATGGATGATTGTACCAAGATTGAGGGATCTATACATGCAAATCAAAGTAGTTTTATATAGTATTTCATTGATTCAATGTAATTATCAGGCAAGTAATTTTAAGAATTGAGTAAAAAGCTGATTCCCTCATTTCTAATGATTATCCTCAGATTCAGATATTATATTTGTGTTCATATGTGCTTATATAGGTGTATGTATATGTTAAATTAATGTAGAGAGATGTGTAGGTTTCATTACTGGACAGCATTATTGGATCACTTCTATAATTTTGTACATTACAGTATAGTCTATTAAATGAAACAAATATAAAATTCTTCCTATTCAAAATTAACTTCTGCCGATGAAATTCTTTTCAAGTTTGGAAGTCAACAGGATTTATGCTTTGGGAACCATGTGTCTAGGAGAGTTTGAGCACAAACCACATGAAACATATTTGGATGCACACACACACATACACACACACACACACACATATGTGTGGGTGTGTAACTACCAAGCTATGGTGCATCCTAATGATTTCCAGCCTAGAGATAATATTGAGATAATATTGTGGCACTTAACTTTAAACACATACAGTGAGCAAATCTAAGTATAAACTTGTCTAAAAAATAAATTTTCACCTCTAGCTAAAACGTTAATATTGCAAACTTGTGTCTCCATTGCAGTTATATCCCAAATAGAGACCAGAACATTAGGTATCAACTTCTCCACCATTTCAAAGTGATGTGCTGTACTTCTAAGCAAGACTTGCAAAGAAAATTGTCAAATCTTTTGTACTTTTTAGTGGTGGTAGTATTCTATAGTTCTAATTTACTCTCTATGCTGCCATATGGGTGGTGGACTATATTCCAAAAATATTGTTTTGGTTTTGTCATTCTATTTATAAATATTTTTATTCCTATAGTATTTCATTGAATAGTTCAGTAGCAGTGGGAATTAGAGAAGGAGAAGAAAGTTTTTCTATCAAATAAACTTAAAGATGTTGCCCATTACAATGTTTTCTTGAAATTTCCCAAATATATAAGCTCATAAATGAGTTTTACAAATTCTGAAATCAGGGAATTAGTATTAGTTGTTGTAACTATTTCCCAAATGTATTTGATGAATAAATTTTTAATGAAAATCTATTTTTATGAAAATGAAATCTAGTTACATACAAGCTCAGTAAAAAAGAGATATATATGTTTCTATCATTTTAATATTTTACAGGGAATTATTTGAAGGATTTTATTTCTAGTATACAAAATACTAGAAACTTTAAAAAAATTTCAGATTTTAAATTCTCAATGAAATAATTGATATCTTAATAAAGTATTAAAACCAATATAAAAATTTACCAAATTATTTTCTTTCTCATAAAATATAATATTATTAAACATTCTGAGTGAGAGAAAATAAAATATGCTAAAGAAAAGTAATGACAAAATGATATTTTTAAAACTTAACTGTTCCAAATTTATGATCTCTTATCTTTCTTTTTTATTTTCAACTTGAAATGTTCTAGTTCTATGGTCAAATATTACATTTTCCAATCTATGTAGTAGTAATATAGAGTATTTAAATTTGTCCTGCATATTTTTAACAGTTCTTTCATCACTGCATTCCTATTTTGTAATAAGATAAAAGAGGGTTCTTTTTTCAACAGTGGGTTTTGTTTTTTTATGAACATCCTGAATTTACTCTCATTTATCTTTCTGTTATATTCTAGAAATACTGCTCTAAAGCAATCAATTCTGAAATCAAAATACTTTATGGAAGATAGCTTCACTTGGTCAATCTTAGGGTACCCTTTTCTTCTTTAGAGCCTTGAGAATCACTAGTCTGAGGTGTTTGTTTGTTTTCAAATTAAGAACATTGCCCCTAAAACCATTATGCTAAATTAATTTTTATTAAACTAAACTGATGCAGTGTTTGCTAATTATATCCTTTTTCTTGTTCAAATGATGAGTGTAAGATTGACCAGTTTTCTATGCAGAAAGTTTCAAGAGTGGTATTTTAAAAGTGGAAGCACAGGAAACTTACTTAACTCAAATTTGATTTACACACACACACCTGTATATTTCTTTATTTCTTTTTTTTTTTTAAAGATGTTATTTATTTTTTTGACACAGAGAGATCACAAGTAGGCAGAGAGGCTGGCAGAGAGAGAGGAAGGGAAGCAGGCTCCCTGCTAAACAGAAAGCCTGATGTGGGACTCGATCCCAGGACCCTGGGACCGTGACCTGAGCCGAAGGCAGAGGCTTTAACCCACTGAGCCACCCAGGCACCCCACACCTGTGTATATCTGCTGAAAAAAAAATTTTTTTTAAACCACCTTATTTGGTATATAGGTCAGTTTAGTTTTTATTGGTAAAAGTACACGGGGTTGTAATGATCCCAAGACAAATAATTAAGAATGAAATCTTCTTTATGGGGATGATGATAAGTACCTCCCATTAAAAATTAATATAAGTAGGAATTGATCCACCTCTTATATTAGAATTCAAAAGTCTGAAAAATAAACATGTGAGAACTTACGGTAAAACGGAAATAAAAAATATGGTTATATTTTAAGATAATTGGCTAACTACAAAAATAGGGAAATGACATAAAATGACTCTAGTGAGCTTTAAAGTATTAATTACAATAGTAGTATGTTGAGACTTTAATGTGCATATTTACCCCATGTGGCCTATTGGCCCATGTCCATGCCACTTGATGATATAATGAAACTGAATTTCACAAATGAGGTAGCAAGGGTCAGAACAAGCGGAGAAAGCTTTTAACAGACTTGCCTGCTGTGTTTTTGTTAGTGTAGGTTACTAATTTCTTTAGCACACATTTCCTCTCTGACACTACTAAAGTGGTGTTTGCCCAGGGTATTTGGGGCAGGCACTCATTGATGTATATATGATCACCCAATTTAACAATATAGAGTTATTAAAATATATGAAGAATCATTGATGAAAATTACAACTGATAAACTCAATACCTTATTGGACTTGTTCTGTTATATTCACAAAAGATCTAGACTTCCCTGAAAGACAGCATTTCTGAGTAGCAAGCACTAAGGTAAGAGTATTGAAAAGTGAATAATATATTTGGGAACTGATCCAGGACTCCTGTATGGCAATAAGAAAGTGAGACAGGGAAGGGAAGGCAGAAAATATGTTGGGTTATTGGACATGTGATCACGGTGTTCATTTTTTTAATTTTAATTTTTATTTATTTTTTTAGGTTTTTAGTTTAATTCCATGTAGTAAATGTACAATGATCTGTCACTATAGTGATTTAATACTTCCATACATCACCCTGTGCTCATCACAGCAAGAGCACTACTTAATCCCCATCACCTGTTTAATCTATCCCCTCCCCGCCTCCCTCTGGAACTATCAGTTTGTTCTCTAGAGTTAAGAGCCTGTTTCTTGATCTGTCTCTCTCTATCTTTTTCCCCTTTGCTCATTTGTTTTGTTTCTTAAATTCCACATATGAGTAAGTTCATATGGCGTTTGTCTTTCTCTGAATGATGTATTACCCTTAGCATGATCCTACTGGGGAACTCAGAATTGTCGTAAAGAATGCATCTTAGAATTATCTCACCAAAGGGAGAAAACAGCTGAAACATTTATACACCAGCTTCCAATAGTCATTAGTTGAGAGTTTCTTGAAGATTGCATTAATTCTTCAACAACTGCATGTGGGTAGAACAAGTTGGAGCAACCAGAAATTGCAAAGAGTTTCATATATAGCAACTGGAAGTTTTCTTGTGTGCACTAACATGGTAAAACACAAGGAGGTAGTGGTAGGACACAAACACAGAAGCAAATGCACTCATCTTAGAGCTATAATGAGACATCACTTCAGCCAAAAATTTGTTTACAGATTTCTAGGGCTGCTGCTGCTTTTCACCTCTCAAAATGATTTAGAAATTAAAACTTTCTTTTAGAAAGTTTTGGAAATTTTAACATAAGCATTGGATTAATCATTCAGCATTAAGCTTTTTCAGCATTGAGAGGGTAATTTATATTTTGTTTTGTTTTTCATAAAAGAAAGACATTTTAAAGTCAAAATTATCTAGTGGGGAGATCCCTGGCCAAAAACAATCTTACAAAATGATTTCTTAGCATTCTTCAGCACAAACCACCTATTCCAGGTGGATAGCTATATTACTCTTATCACACATGGCTGGCATATTGGTGCCTTTGCTTACTGTTTTCCTCATGTGTATACCGTCATCATTTGAGGTCCACACATAGTACCATGTTATCTATAAGGACATCCTGGTAATCCCCAGTGTACTTTGATCTGAATTCCTATACTGCTGTTGTTGATACAATAATTTGGCATCTAATATCCATTCATCTAACAATGACATATTAAGACCTACCTTGAGTCAAGCACTATTTTAGGTACTAGGAACACAGCAGATAAAAACAAGAAGATAAATACCCCTGCCTTGAAGGAGTTTATGTTGAAATAGTCTATATAAACAACTAAAATCAACTATATAGTGCAATAATGGTATAAGTGCTTTGGACAAAAAGACAAAACAAACTATTGAGTTTTGGGAAGTGGGGAGCTTGCAGACTTGGATAGCTAGTGAAGGGAGAGCTCTCTGGGAGAGTAATATTTGAGCAAAGATGTGAAGGTAATGTTGAGAACTGAGCAAAGTGATATGGATGACGGGGGAATAGTGTTACAGGCAGTGGAAACAGCAAGTGCAGACAACCTGCGATGGTACCTCTATCTGACAAGTTCAAGGAAAAGCAGAGAAAACAGTGTGTCTGGAGAGGAATGAGTAGGGAGATAAAAGGCCAACGTGCCTATAAGGGATTCGATTGGGCCTTATAGAAAATTGTACATTGTTTGACTTTTACTCTGAGTGAGATGGGAAGGCATTGGGGGATTCTGTGAAGAGAAGAGACATGGCATGGAGAGTCTTCAAGAGAAACACTTTGCTGACTTGACAGTGGGCTGCATAAATAGGTGAGGGAGACTATTACAGTGATTTGGATAAATGATAGTTGTGCGTTTAAACAGGGTGGTAATGGTGGAGTTTCTGAGAAGTGCTTAGATACCAGAAATATTTTGAATAAGGAAATAATAGCACAAGCTAACGAACTAAATGAAGAATGTGAGCAAATGAGAAAAGTCCAAGTTATCTGGTTTGAACAAACAGAAGGATAGAATTGTCGTTATTTCAGATGGAGAAATATAAGCATAACAGTTTTGAAGGGGGAAGATAGGAAACTCTCTTTTGGACATGCTAATTTTGAGGTTTTTATTAAACATCCAAGTTGAAGGGCCAAATAGTGAGGTATATGTATATTTCTGAATTTCAGAAGAGTAGTTTGGGTTAGCAACATATAAATTTGGGAGACAGAGATTGTATGAGATCCTTAAGAGAGTAAGCAGACTAAAAAACTAAACACATGTGAGGGATGAAAACCCTAGTATCTCAACATTAGTGAAATGAGGTCACAGAAATGAGGATGAAGCAGCAAGACAACTGATAAGGAGTCAGCAGTGAGGAAAAAGTAAAGTCAGAAGTGTGTAATACTATGGAAAGGAGGTAAAGAAGTCAGTTTTTGATCAATTTTGTTGAATGCTGTTGATAAGTTAAATAAATGTCAACTGAAATTTAGCTATGAAACGGAGGAAAGTAGAGGTCATTGCTAACTTTAACAACAACAACAACAACAAAAACCAAAAAACAAAAAACAAACCTCTTTGAGGTGAAAAGGTGAGGGTAAAAGCCTAAAAGGAGTAGGTTGAAGAAATAATGGGAAGAGAGAAATTGGAAACAGTGAGTCAAGATACTTCTTTGTCTGTGCAAGAGGGAAAGAAAACCTATATCTTTTTATCAGCATTTTGTTTTGGAATATGGATCTATTTTCACTAGCATAAACTCACCGCCTTAACCTTATATACTCTTTTTTAAAATTGTATTTATTTATTTGAGAGAGAGGGAGAGAGAAGGGGGGAGGGCAGAGGGAGAAGCAGGCTCTCCACCGAGCAGGCAGCTGATGCGGGGCTCGATCCCAGAACCCTAAGATCATGACCTGAGCCAAAGGTAGTTGCTTAACCAACTGAGCCACTCAGGCATCCCTGATAATTACTCTTTGTCTCTGACTTTTCTTTCTTTTTTTTTTTAAGATTTTATTTATTTATTCGACAGAGAGAGACACAGTAAGAGAGGAAACACAAGCAGGGGGAGCGGGAGAGGGAAAAGCAGGCTTCTGCTGAGCAGGGAGCCCAATGCAGGACTGGATCTCAGGACCCTGGGATCATGACCTGAGCCAAAGGCAGATGCTTACTGACTGAGTCACCCAGGCATCCCTGTCTCTGACTTTTCCATATCCTCCTAAGGAAAGGCCTCACCTCTTATCTTGCCCTTCCTTTTTTTTTTTTTTTTTATAATTTTTAAGATTTTATTTATTTATTTGACAGACAGAGATCACAAGTAAGCAGAGAGGCAGGCAGAGAGAGAGGAAGGGAAGCAGACGCCCTGCTGAGCAAAGAGCCCGATGCGGGGCTCGATCCCAGGACCCTAGGATCAGGACCTGAGCCGAAGGCAGCGGCTTTAACCCACTGAGCCGCCCAGGCGCCCCTTATCTTGCCCTTCTTAATTTATATACAACTCCTATTTACTGCCTCAAAATTTCCACATATGGGGAATAATTTCTGGCACCTTTTAATATTTTATAGATTGCTTTCTTCCAACCCATGCAGAGCTGGGAGGCAACATTGTATAACAGATCATATTCCTGCAGTTCAGGACCAGGTTGAATTGCTGGAAGAGAGACGGAATAAATGCGTCAAGAAAATGGAGAAAACTTCAAAGAAGATTCAGAAAATCTGACTCTGAGGTTCCAAGAACTTCCTCTAATTCAGATCTGTCCAACAGCTTAGCTTTGTCATGGACCTTCTTGAATTTCTGTGAGATTCATCTTCTCTTTATAAAATGATAATAATCACTAATAAAAAATTTAAAAAGGTAACAAAATACAGGGGGGAACAAAAATTCCTTCCAACTATCCTAAACTCTATTCCTTGACTCGGTCCCAACCAAAGCTAACAACGCTGTTTCATGTGACTTGTTCTCTTCACCCGTTTATCTGCAAGCACTGCTATTATCATATTGTTTCTACCACTTACTAAGTTTTTGGCAAAACAGTTATATTGATATACATCTTTTGTTTTTAATCATTAGTTGGATTATATTATACAATTACAGAATTATAAACTGATAGTTTTTCACCCTTCAAAACCTACAAAGATCTACATTTGAAGAAAACATAAAAGATGTAAGTAGCTACAGGTTCAAGTGAGTAAAAATTATTTATGGCACCTCACACTGTTGTAGCCTGACCCCTTGACCCTCAATGTTCATTAGAAATTCATCAGTACTGGGCTATCTTTTCTTCTTTGCATCTTCCTTTTTTTCTGATCTTTTGGCTTTAGGCCAAGGAGAGATTTTCTACAAAAAAAAACCCAAAAAACCCTTTTTAATTAGCACTTCACCCTCCTGATAGTTTCAGAATAATTCATAAAAAGAACATTTCAGATCACAGTTCATTTTCTGAAGAAACCATGAAAAACTGGAACTATCCAACTGTGCTATTCTCCCAAGAAAAGTTTTAGGCCCTTTTGTGTGCGCATGCACGCACACGTGTGTGTGTGTGTGTGTGCGCGCGCACGCACGCGCGCACACACCCCATAGGCAAAGATAATTTTTATTTTATTATATCTGAGACTTTTTAAAAAACATTGTGATGACTTAAAAACTTGATTTCTTTATGTAATAAGAGTAATAATGTCTTTCTGAGTGCTCATTATGTGCCAGACATTGAGCTGGTCTCATAAAATTGTTGTTTTTTTTTTCTTCATTTAATCCTCTAAATAACTACGTTTGGTTGATAATATTCTTGAGCTCATTTTATCGATAAAAACTGAAGCCATACATAGCTAAGTGATGTATCCAAAGCCATACAGCCTGTAACTATTACAGTCCGAATGTCCAAAGAGTCAGTCTTATTTCAGAGCATAAATTTTAAGTGTCAGTGATATTGTATAATATTGTGTTATGAATATTCTATGTGTTTTAATCTAGATAGAAGTCATAAAAGTACCCTTAAATCTATCATTTTATAATTGATGAAAGGTTTAATATCAATGAACATGTGTTGATATTTCATAAGTGAAGGAATGAAACAAATACCACTGTCATCTATCACTGGCTTGTGTGTGGGAGCATGTATATAGTTAGGGAAGGGCAGGAGCGTTGTCAGTTAAAGGGCTATGCTAAGAGGTCTAAATGTGAATCCTAAAAGAGGATTCACCTCAACTGAAATTGCATCCTTTTGCTAGTGTATTTGAAAGGCAGGGCAAAGAGAATCAGCTTATCCGCAACTTGGTTTACTAAGAAAAGCTAGATTGCTTTCTCTCTCTCTTCCACTCCTCAGAGTACTGTGAGGGTATCCCTTCCTTAAGATGCTGTTGCTCGCCAGTCCACCCTTGACAAACCCTGGAGATCAAAATCAACAGGCTGTTTGTCATGTCACACCATTGTCCCACTACGGGTTTGATTTTTCTGTTCTGTGTGTGTGTGTGTGTGTGTGTGCGTGCATTTATGAATAGATAACATTGTTGGCTACTGTAAAAGATAAACTGAGGCATGGTAAAAATTTTCAGGAGTTTATTTGAGCAAAATCAATTCCAATCAGGGCAGCGGCAAAATGGAAGTAGTTAGGAGTGTTCCAATGACAAGAGCTCAGTGAGAGATATTTATAGAGAAAAGGCAGAAGCAGAGCAAGAAAATTATTGATGAGCTATAGCTTAAAGTCTAGTTGTCTGTGATTGGTTGTCCTTAGTTTTGAGGCATTTATAGGCTTAGATTTTGTTTTGCTTACATGGGCCATCAAGACATCAGAGGCACCTCAGGTCTAATGCCTTCCTTAATGTAACACTACAGAGAAAGTCAATGTTGTGAAACGTGCTTTCCAGGTTGTGTGTGATGGGGGTGGGGGATGGGAGTTACAAGAAAGTAAGCAGCTTTCTAAGCTGACAGCCTGACTGTAGAAGGTTGTAACCCAGGATATTTTGTTTTGTTTTGTTTTGTTTTTGTTGTGAATTTTTGTTTGTTTGTTTTTTTAATTAAAATTTCTTTTTTTAGGACAGTTTAAGGCTCGCAGCAAAATTTAGGGGAAGGTACAGCAATTTCCTATATGCTCCCAGCCCGCAACACATGCATACCCACACCCCTCACCAGAGTGGTACATTTGTCATAGCTAATGAACCTACACTGACACATCATAATCGTCCAGAGCCCAGAGTTTACACGAGGGTTCATTTTTGGTGTTGTACATGCTATGAGTATGCAAGTAAGGAATGTTTTACACCTCAGACCTAGACCCATTTTTACTCTAGGCTCTATGCTATGTTTCTTTGGTACAGTTACTCTGCTAAAACCTTAGTGGACTTATCACCAGTTGATTCCAAATCAGCAACATATACTAAAGGTCATATATAAGTTCTTTTCTAGAATAGTTCTCATTTTATTTTTTAAAGATCTGTATCTACATTGAATATAATTTTCTGTTTTGCTCTCCCTCACTTTTTCTCACTCTCACATATGATTTAATTTTAGGTACCTTAATCCTCTCAGGCTTCATTGGGAAATCCACTCATGCAATATATTTTCTCTGTGGCAGATAAATATGTTTCCATTTGTGAGGATACTCTGGGCATTAATTCCATCCCATCAGATCCTTTAAACAATGAATGGTTGGCCATGTTCTTGATTTGATCCTTGTAACAAAACTGAGTTTTAATCAGCCTTTGATTCTCATAGTAGTTATTTATACTTTTATTGAGCTATAATTGACCACGAATAAATTACATATATTTAAAGTGTATAGTCTATTAAGTTTTGCAGGTGTATACACCTGCAAAAACATCACCACAATCAAGATAATGGTCATCTTTCATCACCTGCAAATACTTCCTCATGCCTTTTTGTATATATCCTCCCTTCTGTTCCTTATCTCCAAGCAACAACTGATAATAGTTTTTGTGACTACAGTAAATATTGGCTATAATTTCACATAAATAGAATTTGTTTGTTAGACTTAGCATGATTTTTTTTCTATTGCTGCATAGTACTTGGTTTTATGGATGTATAAAAATTTTTTATTTATCTATTGATAGACACTTGAGTTGTTTCTAGTTTTTGTCTATTGCTAATAAAACTGCCTTGAAAATTCATTCAGATATCTTTCTTTTTTTGTTTTAAATGGTACATTTTTATTATCTGTGGTTGAATAACAGTTTCTTTTCCCAAATCCACAGGACTCTGAAGTGTTTTGTCTGTTTTCATCATTACTGCCAGTCATTTTCTGGGCTCATCTCTCTCAATACCTTATCAAATGCAGCCAATAATAACAAACATACATTATTAACATTTTATATTTCAACCTGTACCCCAAGTGTTATTAGTTTATTAGATATTATCTGAATCCCAAATGGTCAAAACCAAGTTTTGCTAAGTTTTTCTGCCGTAAAGTATGAATTGGTATGATGTTATATGTTGAAGTTTTCAGGGAAGAAGCTGAGAAGTTCTCTTTTAAAAAAGAACACGATGGAGCGTGTGAGGGGCTCAGTCAGTTGATCATCTGCCTTTGGCTCAGGTCATAATCCCAGTGTCCTGGGATCCAGCCCCACATAGCACTGGGCTCCTTGCTTGGCTGGGAGTCTGCTTCTCCCTCTCCCTCAGCCCCTCCCCCTGTTTGTGCTCATGCTCTCTCAAATAAATAAATAAAATAAATAAAAAAGAAAACCAAATTATAAATATAAAATTAGGTATTTATGGGAAGATAAATCACAAAATAATTACAAATAAAAATATGATAAATACCAGAAGCACCACAAAATTTTAAAATCTTACTTATGATATGAACTTTTTTCTGCCCTTTTAATTTTATTTTATTGCATCTTAATATTACAATGAATTTTAATATTATTATTTTCCTTCACAGAATGGAAGAGTATGTCTTTCCTTTAACACAGCAGATCCTTTTTAAAATTATTTAAAATTTAGTACATTTAATGAAATTTAATAAAAATTAAATTTATTAAATTTAATAAATAATAAATTTAACAATGTATTATTTAAATTTAATAAATAATAATAAATTTAGTAAAATTTAATAAAATTTAATAAAAATTTAAAATTATTGATAATTTGGACACATAACAAGGAACAAGAAATTTTTGATGAGCTATAGCTTAAAGTCTAATTGTCTGTCTGTGATTGGTTGTCCTTAGTTTTGAGGCATTTACAGGCTTAGATTTTGGTTTGCTTACATGGGCCATTAAGACATAAGAGCCAACTCAGTCTAATGCCCTTCATATTTAATTAGTGTAACACTACAGAGAACGTGTTACATTTTCTGTAATGTACTGATGCATCCATTTGCCCCTCAAAATAAGGGAATGCTGATGAATTCTATAATTCCACTTAAAAATGTATTGTGTGTTTATAGTTATATGCATCACATTATTTCCTATGTAACATACAAGAGAGAACTTCAGTTTTGACTTGGCTTCTATAAAAACCAAATATTTTGCTTACAATTTTATAATTGGAAAACTGGAAAAAACATTCCATATATTCGTTTCTAACTCCATAATACTGATCTTGTTACTCCTCAACAGCTCACATTCTTCTGGTGCCAGATGCTGGAGGACATACTCCTGTTGCACAATACCAGGTGAATTGGCACATAGAGCTGCAGGAATATTCTAGAAAGCATTTTTCCTGTGGTACAGCTAACAAGACTAAGTTGTAAATTGTGTTATATTCTTATATTCTATTATACTCATACTAAGTGTATCTCCAACTCAATTCCCCCTTAAACAAATATTAGAAATGATTGTGGTAGCACTAATTCCTCTCAATTTGAAGAAGAAGATGATGGAGAGGTAGAGTAAAAAGAGATGGTGGTCTTAATAAAGTGAGATTATAGTACTGATGTCAGAACATTTTGCAAATATGTCTGCTTGTAAAGTCCCTATAAAACATTACTAGATTTTCTCCTAAGGTTTTGGGATGGACCTGTGTAAGTGGGGTGCTTGAAGTCTGTTTCATTAACTTCATTGTTAAACTGTTCCTGATTCCCACCTTTCAAACCTTTGCTAACAATTTACCTCATTATCTGCCTCTTAATACCTAATAATGCCCCATATTTTAGGCTTTTATATATGTCAGCATTTCAAATGTGTGAACCAAGTTCTCTAAGAATCAGGATAAACTAGGTTATGGCGTGGACTTAAACACCTTCAAAATTTTGGTGGTTTAAGACAGAGTTCATTTTTTGTGCGTTGATAGCATGAGAGGATGGTTATTTATTTTCTTGTCTTTATTTAGGGACAGGGATGATGAAGCCCCATCTGAGCTGTGTTCCCACAGTCACCCTAGCAGGGGAAAGAGAACTCAGGAGTTCATGATGCTGGGAATTAAAAGTTACAGTTTGGAAATAGAATGGCATTTCCCTCTCTTACCTCAATAGCTAGTATTACAAACATCCAAACTTAAGGAATTCATCAGGTTCAGTCTTCCATGTGTCTAGAAAGAATGGAAAACTGGTTATCAGTGAGCAGCACAAAAGACTCCCACATAGTGTAAGAAGAATGTCAAACTTACCAGATCAAAAAACGGATCTCCAGCCTGTTATTGACACCTCCTGCTAACCGTGCTGCTGTCTCAACATAATGTATTGTCGACCACATTTTATACCGAAGCAATACTTTTTCACTTTGTCTTTAGACGGATTAATATGGTAGTAATGGAGAAACTACAATATTTACTTGTAGACATTGTATAAAATGGAGACTTAATAAATCTGTTTAATGCAGAAGTTAGGTTATAATTCTTAGAAGAAAAAAATTATAGCAATAAACATGTTACCGTGAATTACATTCAAACAGAATGACTGCTGTGTGCAACATAGTAGTTAGGCCTGCATTTCAGGAAAAAAAGAATGTATGACCTTCTCTAATTTCAAGGCACATTCAAAAACACATGTTTCTCATGTCACATAAGTTAAAATGTTCTGAATTGTTTTATTTTTATTCTTGATGACTATTTTTACCTTTCATTCTAACCATTTCATTTTTATGGTTCATTTCTTATTATAGAAACATGAAAGATTATCATAAAACAAATAAAAAACACAATTCCACTTAGCTATGCTAGCATTCAGGCTCACTATAGATGCTCTAATAACTGTGAACAATCACCAAAGTTAATTGTGCCCATATTCATAGAAAAAAAAATCAACTTTTGTATGACTATCTGTTATCCCCTTTCTTAATACAAGTGATCTCAGATTTTTAATTTTAATTTTAATTTTTTATTTTTTGGCAACTAGTTTGGGAAGGGATGAATACCTTATATACCAGCAAAGATGTTCTTTTAAGGACTTATTCAACTGCATCCTTGGGAGATGCTTGACTTCCTTCTTCATGTTATCATTTCTCCACATTAATCTGATACTTTTTTCAAGTATACATTTCATAATTCAGTTTCATAGTATGTAGGTGATTCCAAATAGATCACTGTTTGTCTTCATAAACTACTCTGTGAGCTGAACATCCTATTAAACCTTAAGGCTTTGAGCTGAGATTACTTCCACACCAAACATACTTTTAGCCTATGCAGGTATTGTAAAGTGAATGAAGTTCCTTAAGTTCTCTAGTAATTGTAACACCAAAGTTTCATTTTGGTAACACTAAGGCTTTGGTGTTTCCTGCCATGACCAAATCTTCCTCTTAAATTTCTTAATTATTGTTTCAGAATGACTGCTTCAATAACTAGTGGTAGACTCACAGGTAACTATCACATGCTTAACACTGAGGAGTTCATCAATACTGGTGTTTTAACTGATGTGATATTTACGAATATTGTATAAGACATAAACATAAAATCACACCATTTAAGCAGGACACAAAGACAACATTTGCATCACAACTTTCTACATAACTATTTTAATTATTGAATAAATGCTTATGTAATACTGTCTATGTATCAGGCAGCATTCTAAGTGCTTTACAAATCTAAACTCATTAATTCTTATTAAACTATGGCTGAATTACTATGTGTTACAAAGCTTTCACATGAAGTAGCTACAAGTATGTGCTAGTAGTGACAGAGGGATTGCAGAGATAATGAGACTTCTCATGATCAGTGGGTGATTCTTAGTGGTCCAATGGTAGAAGGCAAAAGCAGAGCATTTTAATGTTCATTTTTGTCTTCCAGGGATAGGAACTCATTATTCCTGCAGAAATATTGTGGGATAAAGTTTCTTCCTTATGCGGCAGTGAATGAAAGAAGGCATACTTTAAAAAATATTATATTTTGTTATTATTATAAGAGTTATTATTATAAGAGTCTCCTGGATCACAATGTATTATCACATATATTATTTCATTTGATGTGGGGATACTGTGAGATGACATTTTCTAACATTTACTGATGTATGAGCCAGACACTGTGTTGATTCACCTTATTGAATTCTTACAATTTTTGATCGTACCCACGTAATAGAAGTCTGAGACTCACATATTAAGCACCAGCAAGTAAGTGACTGTACTTGATAAGCCTAGGTAAGCATGGGTTAATTCAATAAATAAAAATGCTCAGGGAAACAAAGCAAGTAAAGTAAAAGGCCAACATTAACTTTTGCCAAAATTTATGTTCTTAATCACATTACTATTGTTGCTTTCATTATTATTTTCATAGTCCTAAGATGAAAAAACAAATAAGAGTTATCCCTTTGCCACAATTGCATAGTGATTGCAATTCAAGCTAATAGTAGAGACAGTATAATATAGCAAAATGATATGCCATAAAAAAAAATCTTCCCAAAAAATCCTGTTAGAAGTAATAAATTCAGCAAATTTGCAGAACACCAAACCAACACAGAAATGAGTTGGATATTTGCAGGTTAGCAATGCAAGATCTGAATAAAAATTAAGAAACAAGTTCCATTTACATCAAAAAGAATAAAATACTAGGGAATAAACTTAACCAGAAAGGCCAAAAACCTGTACACTGGATAAGACCACACGTTGCTGAAATAAGTTAGAGACAAAAATAAATAAGTTTATTTCCTGTGTTCATTAATAGGGAGATTTAATATTGTTAAGATGTCAATATGATCAAAGAATGTACAGATTCAATGCAATGCATATAAAAGTCCCAGTGATTGTTTGTGCAAAAAATATTTTTAAAACATTTCAATCCATGTAGAATCTCATGGGACTCTAAATAACTAAAGCAACGTTAAAAAGAATGAAGTTGGAGGTATCGCCCTACCGGATTTTAAACTTATTACAAAGGAATCAAAACAGTGTAATACAGACATATGGACATATAAAATATGACATAAAAACAAACATATGGACAGATGAAATAGAACTTCCAGAATAAACCTTCTAGTATATGATCAAATGATTTCCATAAGGGTACCAGAATTATTAAATGAGGGAAAGGTAATCCTTTCATCAACTGGCTTTGAGAAAACTGGATATCTACATGAAAATGAATGAATTTTGATCTGTATGTCAGACCATATACAAAAATTAACTCAAGATGCATCAAAGACATTAGAGCTAAAACTATAACCCTCGTTCTTATTTTTATTTCTTTTCAGTGTTCCAGAATTCATTGTTTATGCACCACATCTGGTGCTCCATGCAATATGTGCCCTCCATAATACCCACCATCAGGCTCACCCAACCCCCGACCCCTCCAAAACCCTCAGTTTGTTTCTCAGAGTCCACAGTCTCTCATGGTTTGTCTCCCCATCCAAAGGATTCCCCCAACTCACTTCTCTGCTCCATCTCCCAATGTCCTCCATGCTCCACAAGTCAGTGAAACCATATGATAATTGACTTTCTCTGCTTGACTTATTTCACACAGCATAATCTATTCCAGTCCCATCCATGTTGATACAAAAGTTGGGTATTCATCCTTTCATGATGGAGGCATAATACTCCATGGTATATATGGACCATATCTTCTTTATCCATTCATTCGTTGAAGGGCATCTTGGTTCTCTCCACAGCTTGGTGACTGTGACCATTGCTGCTATGAACATTGGGGTACAGATGGCCCTTCTTTTCACTACATCAGTATCTTTGGGATAAAGACCCAGTAGTGCAATTGCAGGGTCATATGGAAGCTCTGTTTTTAATTTCTTAAGGAATCTCCATACTGTTTTCCAAAGTGGCTGCACCAAAGTTCCCCTTTCTCCACACCCTCTGCAACACATAAAAAGCTGACAGCTTTCTTTTGAGATCAGAAACATGACAAAGATACCTACTTTCACCACTATTATTCAGCATAGTACTAGAAGTCCTAGCAACAGCACTCATACAACAACAACGACAAAAAAGATATTCAAACTGGCAATGAAGAAGTCAAACTCTCTCTGTTCACAGATGACATGATAATTTATATGGAACATCCAAAAGACTCCACCTCCAAACTACTAGAACTCATACAGCAATTCAGTAATGTGGCAGGATACAAAATCATTGTACAGAAATCAGTCACTTCCTTATACACTAACAATGAAAATATAGAAAGGGAAATTAGAGAATCAATTCCATTGATTCAATTCCACTATAAAACCAAGAACCATAAGATACCTGGGAATAAATCTAACCAAAGAGGTAAAGGATCTGTACTCGAGGAACTATAGAACACTCATGAAAGAAATTGAAGAAGACACAAAAAGATGGAAGACCATTCCATGCTCATGGATCAGAAGAATAAACATTGTTAAAATGTCTATACTGCCTAGAGCAATCTATACTTTCAATGCCATCCCAATCAAAATTCCACTGGCATTTTTCAAAGAGTTAGAAAAAGCAATCCTAAAATTTGTATGGAACCAGAAAAGACCCCAAATTGCTAGGGAAATGTTGAAAAAGAAAAACAAAACTGCGGGCATTATGTTGCCTGATTTCAAGCTTTACTACAAAGCTGTCATCACCAAGACAGCATGGTACTGGCATAAAAACAGACACATAGACCAGTGGAACAGAGTAGGGAGCCCAGATATGAACCCTCAACTCTACAGTCAAGTGATTTTTGACAAAGCAGGAAAAATATCCAGTGGAAAAAAGATAGTCTCTTCAATAAATGGTGCTGGTAATATTGGACAACTATGTGTAGAAGATGAAACTCGACCATTCTCTTACACCATACACAAAGATAAACTCAAAATGGGTAAAAGATCTCAACGTGAGGCAGGAATTTATCAAAATCTTGGAGGAGAATGTAGGCAGTAACCTCTTTGACATCGGCCACAACAAATTCTTTCAAGACATGTCTCCAAGGCAAAGGAAACAAAACCAAAAATGACCTTTTGGGACTTCATCAAGATCAAAAGCTTCTGCACAGCAAAGGAAACAGTCAACAAAACAAAGAGGCAACCCACAAAATGGGAGAAGATATTTGCAAATGACACTACAGACAAAGGGCTCATATCCAAGATCTGTAAAGAACTCCTCAAACTCAACACACACAAAACAGATAATCACGTCAAAAAATGGGCAAAAGACATGAACAGACACTCCTCCAAAGAAGACATACAAATGGCTAACAGGCACATGAAAAAATGTTCATCATCATTAGCCATCAGGGAGATTCAAATCAAAACCACATGAGATACCACCTTACACCAGTTAGAATGGCCAAAATTAATAAAACTATAACCCTCTTAAAAGAAAATAGAGATAGCTTAATGGTATTAGATTTTTCTTTTGGCCTATAAAAATTTATTATTGACATATTTTCACCATCAAAACTTATAATTATCTTTCCTTCTTGTCTTTGTATAAGACCAAAAGAAAAACATCGGCTATTTTGAGTCACCAGGAGCATGAGCTTTGCAACCAAATCCAGCAACCAGAATTTCATTTTCCTCAATAAAATTCAACTATAGAGTACTCTAGAAAGAAATTGAAGAAGACACAAAGAAAATGTAAGGCAGATGTGCTAACCACTACACCATGGAACCAAGACACAAAGAAAATGAAGAACATTCTATGCTCATGGATTAAAAGAACAAATATTGTGAGAATGTGCTACATAGAATGATCTACAGATTTAATGCAATCCCTATCAAAATATCATCAACGTTTTTGAAAGCAATGGAACAGATAATCCTAAAATTTATATGGAACCAGAAAAGGCCCTGAATAGCCAGAGGAATGTTGAAAAGAAAACCAAAGTTTGCAGCATCACATTCCAGACTTCAAGCTCTATTACAAAGCTGCCATTATCAAGACAGTATGGTTCTGTCACAAAAACAGACACATAGTTCAATGGAACAGAATAGAGAGCCCATAAATGGATCTTCAGCTCTATGGTCAACTAATCTTAGACAAAGTAGGAAAGAATGTCCAGTGGAAAAAAGACAGTCTCTTCAACAAATGGTGTCAGAAAAATTGGACAGCTACATGCAGAAGAATGAAACTGGACTATTTCCTTACAACACACACAAAAATAGACTCAAAATGGATGAAAGACCTTGATGTGAGATAGGAATCCATCAAAACCCTTGAGGAGAACACAGGCAGTAACCTCTTCAACCTCAGCCATGGGAACTTCTTCCTAGAAACCTTGCCAAAGGCAAGGGAAGCAAGGGCAAAAATGAACTATTGGGACCTCATCAAGATCAAAATCTTTTGCAAAGCAAAGGGAACAGTAAACAAAACTAAAAGACAGCTGACAGAATGGGAGAAGATATTTGCAAATGACATATCAGATAAAGGGCTAGTATCCAAAATCTATGAAGAACTTATTAAACTTAACACCCAAAGAACAAAGAATCCAATCAGGAAATGGGCAGAAGACATGAACAGACTTTTCTGCAAAGAAGACATCCAAATGACTAACAGACACATGAAAAAGTGCTCCACATCACTTAGCATCAGGAAAATACAAATCAAAACCACAGTGAGATATCACTCACAGCAGTCAGAATGGCTAAAATTAACCAGTCAGGAAATGATAGGAGTTGGCGATGACGTGGAGGAAGGGGAACCCTCCGACACTGTTGGTGGGAATGTAAGTTGGTGCAGGCACTCTGGAAAACAGTATGGAGGCTCCTCAAAAAGTTGAAAATAGAGCTACCCTATGACCCAGTAATTGTGCTACTGGGTATTTACCCTAAAGTACAAATGTAGTGATCTGAAGGGGCACATGCTCCTGAGTGTTTATAGCAGTGACGTCCACAATAGTCAAACTATGGAAAGAGCCTAGATGTCCACCAACAGATGAATGGATAAATAAGAGGTGGTGTATATATATAATGGAATACTATGCAGCCATCAAAAAAATCACCATTTGCAATGATGTGGATGGAGCTACAGGGTATTATGCTAAGCGAAATAAGTCAATCAAAGAAACACAATTATCATATAATCTCATTGATATGAGGAATTTGAGAAACAAGAAAGAGGATCACAGGAGAAGGGAGGGATAAATGATAAGATGAATCCAGAGAGAGAGACAAACCATTTTCTGAGACTCTTAATCTCAGGAAACAGACTGAGGGTTGCTGGAAGGGAGGAAGGTGGGAGCGATGGGTAGCTGGGTAAAGGACATAGGGGAGGGCATGTGCTATGGGGAGTGCTGTGAATTGTGTAAGACTGATGAATCACAGACCTGTACCCCTGAAATAAATAATACATTATATTAATTAAAAAAAATGTCAACTATCATTGTGTACAAAGGCTGTGATTTATTTATTTATTTATTTATTTTTGCCATTCTTGATCAGCTGGACCCTTACATACTTTCTGATGGAAAAATTTGGCTGTTTGGCTTCAACCCCTATTTTTTTTCTAGCACAATTCCCTTGCATGGGAAGTGTCTCCATAAGGGTTGGCCTTCAGGGCTGTGCCCAAACGAACTTTCTTGTACTGTTTAATGTGCCACATCTGGTCTCATCAGTGGCTATGGAGCTTTCTGGCAATACAAAGACCATGACAGTTGCCTATCCTGCCAGTGCCATAGGCCTGAGCAAAATAGAGAAGTTGTACAGGAAGGCTATAGTCTTGGATTTGTTAGTGATTTCTTGGATATGAAGCCAAAAGTATAAGTAACACAAGAAAAAAATAGATAAATTGGAATCAAAATTAAATTTTTTTGTGTATCGGAGGATGCTGTCAAGAGATTCCATTTCTCCCAATGGAATGGGAGAAAATATTTGAAAATAATATATCTGATAAGGAATTAATATCCAGAATATATAAAGAACTACAACTCAGCATTAAGAAAATAAACAATCTGATTCAGAAATGAGCAAAGGTCTTGAATAAATATTTCTCCAAAGAAGATATATGAATAGGCAACAAGCACAAGAAAAGATGCTTAACATCACTGATCATGAGGGAAATGCAATTTAAACCAAAAGAAAATACCACCTCATACCCATTACGATGACTTATTAAAAAAAAAAAAAGTATTGGTGAACATGTGAAGAAATTGAGACATTGCACACTGCTATTGGGAATGTAACATGGCAAAAACTGTAGAAAACAAGATGGCACTTCCTCAAAACGTTAACTGTAGAATTCTCATATGATCCAACAATTCCATTTCTGGGTATATACACAAAAGAATTGAAAGCAAGGACTTGAACAGATATTTGCACATCTATGCTCCTAGCAGCATCATTTACAATAGCCAAAAATGTGGAAGCAAACCAAATGTGCATCAATAAACAAATGGATAAACACAACGTGATACATATTTACTATGGATTATTATTCAGCTTTAAAAGGGAAGGAAATGCTGAAACTTACCACAATGTGTTGAAATCTTAAAGACATTATGCTAAGTGAAATAAGCCAGTAACAAAAAGACAAATACTGTATGATTGCAATTATATGAAGTTTTTAAAGTAGTCAAATTTACAGAAACAGAAATTTCAGTAGGGGTTCTAAGGGGCTATGGAGAAGGATAATGGGGAATTACTATTTATTGGATGTAGAGTTTCAATCAGAAAAGATGAAAAAAAGTTCTGGAGTTCGGTGGTGGTGATGGTCTCACAAAAATGTGAATATATTTAATGCTACTGAACTATACACTTAAAAATGATTAAAATGGAAATTTTTATCATGTATATTTGATCACAAAGTTCTTTTCTTAAATAGGAACATTAGAGAAAAAGAAACTTAAGATACCAATTGAATTTTTAATTTAAAAGCAGTTGTCTTTGAGCTATTGGTCAAAATCTTCTCATTTTCAGTCTCTCTGAAAAAGATAATGTAGATAATCTATATTCTCCAAGGTTGTTGGGAGGCTTTATCATGTATGTAAAATTCCAGTCTCAAGGTAGGTATGCAATGATAGATTCAGTTTCATCATGCATCTGTATGTTAAATATCAGTGTTTGGATGGGAGGTTATTTGCAAGGAAAGCTCCATTTAAGGATTTAAATAATAAGTAGATATTAATCACACAACAATCTTATAATGATTAAACTATTAAACAAGCATTTGTAATACAACAATGTCTTGAGAGATAAAATAAGCCCTGATTTTAATGGCATATTTATCTAGTTCCTTTTTTAAACGTCTTAAGATTGCTTCTAACTTGTGTTATTCATCATGAGTCATATAATGCAAATGTTCAAAAGTTGGAGTTTTAGTAGCAATTACATCTCTTGCTCAATTAGGGCTGTTGATCAGTGAAAGTAAGTAGAGGCAAGAAAATAGCAAATTTATAGGCTACCAATTTGGGGAATCTTGGCATTTCCTGAATAAAAAGAGTATCTTAGGGCCCTGAAGTCATGGTTAAGAGGGATCTAATGATTAACACTGGGATAAGACTTTTTTCCAAGGGACAAGAATCCTTTAGTTTGAAAGAATTTATTTTTCTTTTGAAAGAATTTAGAGAGTATCACAGTATAGCAGTTAAAAGCTTAGATTCTGGGACAGACTACTAGTTTACGTCTTCCCAGTTAAACGCCCTTGAGTGTGTTACTTCACTATTAAAGGTTTCAGTGTGATGATAAACAGAGTTAGTTCATAGATATGAGACACAACAGTAAAGCATTTAGCAAGGTTCGTGGCACTTAGTAAGTCCTCCATAACTTTTTTATTATGATGATAATTATCATGATTCATAAGATCTTATTATCTCAGAACATGTCTAGACACAGCCCACTTAATTACAGTAGAAAAAACCAGACTGATCGTTGTTGGGTTTGAGTCTGTGCTGTTGAAACTAAGATATTCTGACATAAAGAAGTACTTGGATCCAATGGAGAGACTTGATAGATGTTTAATCCTGCTGGTATATCATAATTTTCAGTAGGTTATGAAATTAGACAACAGGTCAAATAATCAAGCAGCTTGAAGGGAATAGTACTGGTTTAAGCTGATGTTGCAAAGCCATTAACTGACTAATGGAAAATCATAATAAGGAATGTAAAAGCAGTTGTTGGAAAGCCAGGCAGGCAGGCAGACAGCATTAGGAAATTATAAGTAACTGATGCCCTGACCCCTATGTGGGATTCAGTTAAAGAACTCCAGTTCTTAGGGAAGACTAGAAAAATTATAAGTCCTTGTTTTAGTTTGAGTTCCCCCAGTATTGGATCAAGTAAGAAAAAAGCACACATAATTTATTTGGAAGAAGTAGTAAATACCCATAGAGAAGTACAAAAGTTAAAAAAAAAAAAAAGGGAGTGAAGGCCAATACATTATGCTTTCAAGCCAACTATGCTGTGGACAACTGGGCTTTAACCCCATGGGAAAATTATTAAAACCCACTTGCTTCAAAAGCTAAAGGAATCAGAGGATTTGTATAGCAAATACTACCAGTCATTTGTGGAAGACCGCTGGCTTCACGAGGGGAGCAATCTAACTCGGCCCCAGAGGAAACCCTAGAGCCAAACAATGCAAACACTACCAGTTGGAAGGTGCTCAGGCTGCAGGTTATGCAGTAAAGGATCACAGCTTTAAGGAAATCATCTCTAAGGTTCATCCCACAGAGACTTGATGTGTCATTTTTAACCGCAAACCCACTGTTCACAGAAATAGTTTCTTACTTTTCTTATTTTGCACTCAGAGACCTTACTGTGTTATCTCAAGTTCACTGGCAAAACTTTGCATTTCCTCCAGGCCTGTAATCTTGGTCTGAAACCCTAGGGCCAGATAATTTTTGAAATTAAGAATTTTTTTAATTTTAGAAAAGCAATACAATTAATATTCTGTACATTTACTGACACTGCAGTGAAATTTAGGGCAGCACTCTGTAAGTAAACATGTTTTTTTTTTTTTTTTCCCCTCGTGTCTCAGGAATGAATATTTACATTAAATGGTATAAAGATAAGCAGTAAATAGCTTCACATCAGTTCAAGTCAGGGTTGTGTTTAGTCTGGATGTTACTGGGCGGGACACATTATGCAATTAAATCTAGAAGAAGACCCCAGCCCCCAAACTGTACATCACTTATACAATAGAAAATGCAGGTGGCAGGGAACATCTAGGTGACTGCGAGGTAATGAAAGTTTCAGAGGTCAAGAAGTGGTTCATTGGAAAGAAAGAGAGGGCTCTGGCACTAGAACCAGAAGTTATTAGTTCTTAGTGCTTAAATAGTGCTCAACAAAGTGCTTAAATAGCACTTTGCTAATCTACCAAAAGGAATATAGGAAATGAGATCTCAGGGAGATCTCAATTTGTTTTTCTTTAGATACCAATTTATGAGATTTTTTAAAATTTTAAAGCATAGTTTTGGTTTGGAATTGTGGCAAAGTGGTAACTATACAGTGGACCTCTGTATTAATCTGTCTTTTCCATTTCATAACATTCAACAGTTTAAGTAATCTCTCCCCTCCGACTGTCACCACCACCACCTCTGTTTTTACAAAAGAGAATGCTGAGACCCCATGAGACATGATCTTTAGAATGTATATCTCTACCGTTTTTCATTTTTGTCCCCTTCCCCTACTAGCATTTTTAGACCATTTTTTTCCCTCTAATTGCTCACTTCTGTAACATTTAGTACCAAAGATATACTGTATATCTGTTTATGTACTGTGGCTCTTTGGAGGACTTTACATCTTTATAATATCTAACAATTTTTATACCCCAAGAACTAACTTTTGTTTGCTTGGAAGCTATATCACTCACATTGAAAGTGCATTTTTAAATTAGAGAATATAAATGTTTACCAGTGTGATGGTGTGAACACAAACTTATTCAGTGTCATTTAAGCCATTTTTTAATATCTTTATTCAGTTTCTTATAGATCTCTGTTTAAGTATTCTTAAACAATCAAATGATTTTTTTTAATACTTGATACAAATTGGAGGATGTGGGTATGATGAATGGTCATAAACATAAATTTTTAAACTAATGAATGCAAAGTTCTGTTGAAAGAGAACTCTACATGAAATTAATTCAAAGCCTTTTGGGAGGGCATCAAGTACTTTAGAACTTTTATTTATTTTAGCTTTTATGTATTGAAAATTTCTACTCCAACTAACATTTTGAAGAGTTTAATGGTAAAATGAGAAAGACTAGATAGATATTTCTGCAGAAAACTTATAGATTATGGGTAAAATAAGTCAGAACCGATATTTTGCTAGAAGCTGATATGTTTTAGGAAAAATGCTGAACTTGACATTAGAAGACATTGCTCAGGGTGTGACTCAGCCAGCTTGCTGTTTCTTATCATCTACAATCTTTGTTCCTCTTCTTTCTAAAATTGGAATTATGATTACTGCAAAGTATATTTATAGAACTGAAATGAGGAAACCTGTGTTAAATTGTTTTATAAGTTCTGAAATGCAAAAAATATATTCACTGAATTATGTCAAGAATTAGTTATTAGACCTATGTCCAGTGTAACTTAAAGAAGAAAGTCTGAGAGGCTAAAATAACACATAGGAGCCTTCTCCAGCTTGGCTATTCCAAATCCTCCTGCTCTAACTGTTTATGCTTCTAAAATTTTGTGTTTGATTATAGTTAACATTGTGACTTTTCTTTTTGTAGAAGTTACATGGCAAATGTGTAAACTTCTATGTTTTGATTAATAGAATTTTGCTGACCAAAGAAATTTTAGAGAGAATTGAGGCTAGCCTAAAAGATGAAAGTCTTGGGACGCCTGGGTGGCTCAGTTGGTTAAGCAGCTGCCTTCGGCTCAGGTCATGATCCCAGAGTCCTGGTATCGAGTCCCACATTGGGCTCCTTGCTCAGCAGGGAGCCTGCTTCTCCCTCTGCCTCTGCCTGCCACTCTATCTGCCTGTGCTCACACTCTCTCTCTCTCTCTCTGACAAATAAAAAAAAAAAAAAATTTAAAAAAGATGAAAGTCTTTGAGAATATTTCTGCCTGAGTTTGCACTTCTCAATAGCGTTAAGTTTTATAGCAAAATAACTTGTCAACATATATACCTTTTTCTGGATTCAGCCGAATATCTAATGCAACTTTTCTCATTAAGGTTCTTTAGAAGTTTTTTTCTATTATTCTAAAATCATAAAAAATAAAAATAAAAACCTGCATTATAATAGAGTAGTGTGTGGGATGTGATTCTCTCTCTCTCTCTCTTTTTTTTTTTTCTGAACTATGATAACATTCCTCTATCATAGCACTTTTCTCAGTGTATCATAATGGTTTGTTTACTTTCCTGTCTCTCTCATTAGACAGAAAGCTGCTAAGAAAACATCATTTTCCATCCAGCCTGCAGCACAGTGCTTGTTAATACACTCAGTATTCCTTGAATTAAATTGAATAATACTTTGTACCTTGTTGGCCCACATTTTAAAAGACATTCTGTTATAGGAATATGCACATGTTTTTATTCCACTATTGTATTCTAAATTCTTTGAAATATGGAGCTATAACTTCATTCCTTTATTTGCATGGAGTGAACAAAGTATTTGGGGGATTGAATGCTGAATGGTACTAGAGACAATTGTCATTGTTTCTGCATGGTACCATTGCAACATTCTTATTTTCTTATGGTCAGGTTCCTGATAATCCGGATCTAACAGCCAAATTCTAAAATATTCTAAGCCAAATGAGGGAAAAGGAAACAGAGACAAGAAAAGGAACACGTGGGCTACAGACTTTGGAGAGCAATAGATTATAAGTTATATATACCTATGGGGTGGTGGGGTAGAGAGACATTTACATTGGCCGCATTTTTAAATAATTACAGTTAATAAGATAGAAGTCATTAACTCCAACATTCAAAACACCAAATATCAGCAAGAAAGTAAAAAACTAAAAATGTGTGTCACAACACATAGAAATCAATCCAAACGTTAACATGAATAAGTATGGTCTGAGCATGGACACAACTCTAATCAGATTATAGAGACAGATTATAGAGAACATTATTAGTTATGTTATAAAAAATAAATGAGGTCTGGGTTTTGGTTCAGCATGTAAGGAACTTAGACATCACCCCACCATCCTAACAAGTAACAATCTAAACAAACTGATAAACTAACAACTCTTCTTAGATCCATAAGAGAGAGGAGAGGATGCATAACAAATGGCTCAGCAGAAGATGAGAGTTTCAGACAGACCAGTATAAGAAGGAACAGCTTACCAGAACAGAGATTCAAGAGTGGAAGCTGCTATGGGATCTGCCAGGTACGAAAAACTGAACTGAAATTGGTGGGGGCACCTGGGTGGCTCAGTGGGTTAAGCCTCTGCCTTTGGCTCAGGTCATGATCTCAGGGTCCTGGGATCAAGCCCTGCATCAGGCTCTCTGCTTGGGGAGCCTGCTTCTCCGTCTCTCTCTGCCTGCTGCTCTGCCTACTTGTGATCTCTCTCTCTCTCTCTCTCTCTCTGTCAAATAAATAAATAAAATCTTTTAAAAAAAAGTCTAAAAAAAATAAAATCAGTGAATTGCTGCAGGCTCAGTGTAGACTACTCTGAGAATTAAAAACTCCAGGGAAAACCTGTCACAAGGGGGTTCCCACAATTTTTGTGAGATTTACCTCCAGGAGCTCAACCAGGCTCCCTCAGTAAACATTTGAAAAAAATCCTCCACCTGCATCTTGCAAGGAGAAGAGAAAAGAAAACATTTCTAAATATACCAGAGAATTCTGTTCCTAAAGGCCATCCTCAGTGGAAACTAGTTAACCAGAGCCTAGCCTAACCTACTTTGTTAACCAGAGCCTTACTGACCTGGGAGAGTAGAACTCTCCAACACCAGTCAGCTTTATCTTGCCAAGTGGGAGAAAGGAAATATCTAACTCCAGCACACTCTAGCCATCCTGGCCCACATTAGGGGGGAGAAAAACCTGAGACATGATTGTAAAGTTTACAGTCCAGAGGCACAGACTCACTAAAAAACTGAAACCTAATTACAGAACTGAAGAACACTTCCCCTCCCTCTATATCTTAATACCAATTACTAAAGGCCTATTTAAAGAAGTTCCTCTTTCCCAGTACTTCAACTATGGCTATGAGGGAGAAATTAGAGGGCTTAATAACAGGCAAAAAACACAACTTGAAAGGATAAAGCAAGCATCAGAACTAAACATGGCAGGGATATTGGAATTATCAGACCAGGAATTTAACATAACTATGATTAATATGCTAAGGGTTCTAATGCATAAAATAGACAAATGTAAGAACAGATGGGCAACATAAACAGAGATGGAAATCCTAGAAAGAACTAACTAGACATGCTAGAGGCCAAAAACTCTACAAAAGAAACAAAGAATGCTTTTGACTGGTGTATTAGAGAAGCAGAACCAGCAAAAGATATGCGTAAGAGGAGATTTATTATAGAAATTTGCTCACATAATTGTGAAGGATGAGAAGTCACACAATCTGCCTTACAGAAGCTGGAGAACCAGGGAAGTTGGTGGTATAACTCAGCTCATGTCTAAAATCCTGTGAACCAGGGGAGTTGATAGTGTAACTTCTTGTCCAAGGCTGAAAGCCTGAGAACTGGGAGGGCTACTGATATAAGTCTGAAGGCCCAAGAACCATGAGTTCCAATGTCCAAGAGCAAGAAAGGATGAACTTGTCATTTCAAGAGAAGAGACTAAGATCTAGCCCTTCCTTTGCCTTGCCTTGCCTTCCCTTTCCTTTCCTCTCCTTTTCTCCCTTCCCTTCCCCCCACCTTTTTTTCCTTTTCTTCTGCTTCTTGCTTTTTGCGTTTATTCAATTTCTCAACAATTTGGATGGTGCCAGCCCACATTGGTGAGGATGAATCTTAATTACTAAGGCTACAGATGCAAATGCTTATCTTTTTAAGAGTCACTTCACAGACACATTCAGGAAAAAAAGAGGGGGGTGAGTCTAAGCCATTTGTACATTCCTTGGCCTAGTCAAATTAATCCACAAAATTACCCATCACAATGGATTACTAGTAGACTGGATACTGTTGAGGAGAGTCTTCGAGCTTGAGGATGTACCAGTAGAAAGTTAAAACTGAAAAGAAAGAGAATAAAGAAAAAAATATATATATGTAACAGAATATCTGAAGACTGTGGGAGAATTATAAAAGGCATACTGTACATGTAATGGGAATACTAGACAGAAAATAAAGAGAATGGAACAGAAAAAGTGCTTGAAAAAAATGATAGAATTTCCCCCAAATTAATGCCAAACACCAAACCATAGATCTAGGTAGCTCACAGAACACTAAGCAGGATGAATTCCAAAAACACTACTCCTAGGCATATAATTTTCAAACTACTGAAAATCAAAGATAGAGTAAAAGGGAAAAAAAAAAAAAGTACTGAAAAAAGCCACAGGAAAAAAAAGTACCTTACCCATAGAAAAGCAAAGAGAAGAATCACATCCAATATTTTCTCAACAACCATGCAAGCAAGAAGGGTGAAGTGAAATATTTAAAATTTTGAGAGGTTAAAAAAAAATCCACCTGGAATTCTGTATTCTGTGAAACTATTTCTCCTGAGGAGGTGAAATAAAGACTTATGTAGACAAACAGAAATTGAAGGAATTTATTGCCAGAGGACATTTCTATGAGGCCAGCATTATTCTACTACCAAAACTAGACAAGGACATTACAAAAAAAACAAAAAAATTACAGAACAGTATCTTTAATGAACCAAGATGCAAAAATTCTCAACGAAGTATTAGGAAGTCAAATCAATCATGCATAAAAAGAATTATGCACTATGACCAACTTGTATTTATCTCAGGTATGCAAAGGTTGTTCAACATTCAAAAATCAATTACTAAAAAGAGATTAGAGGATGATGGCAGAGTAGAAGGACCTAGGCTCAACTGGCCCCTGGATATTACTAGATAACTGTCAAATCATCCTAAAAAAAAACATAAAATGACTTGAAGATCCAGAACAAACTCCACAACTAATGGTAGAGAAGAGGTCACATTAAAGAAGGTAGGAAGTATGGAGATATGGTTTGGGAGAGAAATGAATCCTACCACTGCAGTGGGGAGGGAGCCCCAGCCTTGCGGAAGGGCAAGTGACTAACACAAAGACTAAATTAATCCCATAGCAGTTAGCGTGAAAAGCAAGAGGGGTGGAATTTCATAATTTCTTGCAACGAGCAGGGCTCTAAAGCCTGGAGTTTTAAAGGTCAGCAAACTCAGCTGGAATAGAGACCACAGGGTATTGTGATACTCTTTGAGAGAAGTCTGACAAACGATGCATGGATATACAGCATGGAAACAGTGATCTGAAGAGCCCTGGACTCATAGTGGGGAGATTGTTTGTTCATCTTGGGGCGTGCCCCAGGGAGACAGCATCCATGGAGAGATCCTTCCAGGAACGAAGGAACTGGGTGGCGCCATTTCCTTCCCCCATCCCCAGCATAAGCACAGGGCCACTGTGGGACCCAGCACCATGGGAACATTCATTACCTAACTTGGTTACTCCAAGCGCTACCCTCTTGTGCTCCAGTCAAGCTGGTCTGAGTCCCAGTGCAGCAGGTTCCTTCCCCCAGAACACCAGACCAAACCCCTGCTCATATTGTATCTCCCAACTGAGGAGTAATATGGAGCTTCAGTTCTGGCCGTGGTGGTGACGTGTTCTCATTTCACAGACAGACCAGAGCACACCTAGTTAAAATGTGCCACATTCAGGCCAGGCCCCAAACACTGCCCACCAGAGGCAAAGAGCCTCTGCAGATGACTGGCCTGAAGGATAAGGCAGCCAGGACACAGCAGTGGAACACGAGCAGCACACACTAGAGATGCTCATGGAAGCGCCCTAGGGAACAAAGGACACTGCATGGCAGGGCACTATAGGACCACTTCTTCATAAAGCCATTACCCTCAAGAATAGGAGACATAACTAACTTTTCTAACACAGAGAAACAGGCAGAGACTTAGACAAAACGAAAAGACAGAGAAATTTATCCCAAATGGAAGAACAGGACAAGGCCATGTCAAGGGTGATGGGCATTAAGGAATGCACTTGCGATGAGCATTGGGTGATGTAGGGAATTGTTGAATCACTATAATGTACACTTGACACTGTATGTTAATTAACTGGAATTAAATTTTTTAAAAACCTCTCCAAAATCAATTCATGTGATACATCGCAACAGACTTTAAAAAGGAGTACTATTCACCACCAAAAAGAAATGAACTACCAAGGCATGAAAAGACAGGGAGAAACCTTAAATGCATATTACTAAACAGAAGAAGCCGATCTGAAAATGCTGCATACTGTATATTTCCAACTACCTAATATTCTGTGAAAGACAAAATTATGGAGACAGTAAAAATCCAGTGGTTGCCAAGGGTGGGATAGGGTGAGAGGGATAAATAAGGTGGGGCACAGAGGATATTTCAGACTTTGAAAAATACTCTATATGATCCTATAATGGTGGACTCATGCCATTCCACAACTTTCCAAGTCCACAAAATGTACAATACCAGATAGAAACTCTAATGTCAACAATGGACTGTGAGTGACTATGTGTCAGTATAGGTTCATCAATTGTAACAAATGTTCCTCTCCAGTGAGAATGTTGACAATGGGGAGGGCTATGTTCGTGTGGGGTCAGGAGGTATTTGGAAAACTTCTTTATTTCCTTTTAAATTTTGCTCTGAACCTAAAGCTACTCTAAAAAGTAGAATCTTTAAATAAAAAAAAAATATATATATATAGTGTATTTACTTTTTCTGTCTTGATATAAAGCATATATTTTGTTGTTATAGATCACATATATTCATGATTATTTTGGAATATGTCTGTGACATATTACATATTCTATTGGTAAATATACAATATTTTAGATGATCGGTTTAGGGGTTTTATTGAGGTATCTTTTCTCAAATTGTGAGTTGGGTGCCCTTTACGCTCAGGCTCACTCAACTCAACAATCAAGAAGAAGCCTGTGCATTCATTTCTGAATTAGATAATTAGCCTTGCATTGTTTAATAATATATTTTCTTCTCCTTTTAGCATGAATTCAGAGTAATCACCCTACTATTTGATATAAGCTGAAGAAAGGTTGGGTATTACAAGTACCTAAGAAAAAAATCAGACCTGGGGCACCTGAGTGGCTCAGTTGGTTTAGAATCTGACTCGGTTTCACTTTAGGTCATCATCACAGCATCGTGTGATTGGGTCCCACATCAGGCTCCGCACTCCGTGGGGAGTCTGCCTGAGATTCTCTCTCTGCCCTGGCCCCTCCCCGCTCTAAAATAAATAAACAAATCTTAAAAAAAAATCAGACCTGAATTTCTAAAGTAGCTGTCTGGTTTTCAGTGCTATTCTGCAAACAATAACGGCACAGTAGTGAGTAGGATATGAGTGCTCTTTCTTTTGAATTGTTAGGGTGACAGGGTGAGGATTAATCTTTTGACCAATATGTCTTATCTGTAAGCGAGTAGCCTTCAGTGTTTCTGGGGGTTCTCTTAGATCAAACATTATATAACCTATGATAGAAAAGGAAAGGATGGGACTGCTTCGAGTAAGAGCTAAAGAGAACGATCATTAAAAATCCATAGGGCATAAAGTTTAAATTTATATTTGTAAAGTCACTGTGAAAGGGACAAAAAAATGATTTCCATTTTACCACAAAAAAGAAATTAAGAGACCAAGAACTTAATAGCTCACGATGTAAGTAAGTCATTATTCAGTGAGAGAGCAAGACACACTTGTTTTCCGTAAGGCCATAAAGAAAAGGTAGTTAACAGTCAAAAGCAGCTAGCAAGCTTGAAGAAAAGAAGGGCTAGTGATTTAAGTCAATTTGTATCACTTTTATTTTATCATAAACTTTTCTTTAACAGACCATTGAATCAAGGGATTACTGAATCACACATCTGAACAGAATTATAAAGGGCATCTACGGCCAGATTTACTGTCTATAGAGCCTTTGCTCCCCCGCCACACCCAACTCCATTCTGCAATACTATTGTTTTATATGTATGGAGGTACTTTGACATTTTGTATTGGCTATCACTTTTTTTTTTTTTAAGATTTTATTTGTTTGAGGGAGAGCAGCGAGAGAGCACGAGTGGTGGGGGAGGGGTAGAGGGAGAGAGAGAAGCAGGCTCCCTGCTTGATCCCAGATGGGATCCTAGGGTGTTGATCTCAGGCTTGATCTCAGGACACTTAGATCATGACCTAAGCAGAAGGCAGATGCTTAATGGACTAAGCCACCCAGGCACCCCTTGGCTATCACTTTTAAATTCAAAGTGATCACTTAGGGCTTCCTTTTTCTTTCTCTTTGTCTTGCTTAAGAAAGCACCCCCCCCTTTTTTTTTTCTTATTAATGTCTGACCTCAAACATGCTATTTGCTCCTGAAGATGAATTTTATAGTTTGTAAACATGGTTAGAAACACTGCCCTTACTCATTGTTTTAATTGTGACTATTACAATAAATTCTATAAGTTAATGTGCTTTGTAAAGCATAGAAGATAAATATTTATTTGGATTATTATCACTGAATTTAGGTGCAGCAGTTTTTCACATTTCATGCTCATTTCTTTCCACATGGCTAATTCAGAGTTTAGGACTAGACTGGCTGCCCTCCAGGACATCATTAGTAGTGACCTTGTCACTTAATGTTAACTATATACCTCATTCATACCATGGTTGAGAATGGCTGAAAGCCAGTACAAGCGAAGCAATGGAAACCAGGTCCTAGATAGGCAGGTTCAGCCCTTATTTCCCACATCTGTCAAAATAATGTTCAGATCTCCAGCTTACTGGATCTATTTCATTATTTTTGACCAAATCTGAAAGTATCCTCCAAATTCTTTCTTTCTCAAAAAATTTCTTGCCCACAAACACCAAATTAAAAAAATTTTAAATGTGCAACATTTTAAGGATCAATCAATGTCTGCTTAATTAGAAAATCCTGCATTAGTAACATAAATTTAAAATCTTTCACCAAGTAAAGAAAAAAAGAAAAGGAATAAAGAAATGAGTGTCAGTGAGTAAGCTAGAATATCTAACTTATTTAATAAACATTCACCAAGTTGGTACATTTAATTCTGTAAGTATTATTGAGTCAAATCTCTTTATGATTATTATTTTATTTTATTCATTTGCTTTACTCACGTGGATACTGTTGTGTTTTCTTTTATGTTTATACTTATTTCCATTTTTACTTAACACTATCAAAATGTAGAAGTCTTTATTGTATCTCATTTGATATCACATTCAAAAGATGAATGCCAGGTGGCTCCTGGATGGCTCAGTCAGTTAAGTGTCTGCCTTCGGCTCAGGTCATGATCCCAGCATCCTGGGATGGAGCCCTGAGTTGGTCTTCCTGCTCAGCCCAGAGTCTGCTCCTCCCTCTCCCCACTGACTCTGCTGGTGTGTGCTGTCTCTTTCTCCCTCCCAAATAAACAAATAAAATCTCAAATAAAAAGACAAATGCCATATCAAACAAAATCACTGACATTCTATTTCTGTCGGTAGTTATTGTTAAAGCCAAAGATAAATGGATATATTTTTATTTATATACCACAGACCAATGATTACCTCATTCCTAGGCCACAAGAAAAAGATTAATCATTAAGGGCTTTTCAAAAAAAATATACAAGGAACTCTATCTAACCCTTCTAACAAGTTTAATACCAATGTTAGTTATCAGAAGACCTGAAGTTTATAGCAAGTTTTTCAAATTCCTGAGAAAAAGAGAATATCTCTTTTAAGACATGTCAGCTTATTTCCAACTTAAGCTGCACTTAACTGGGAGGTTCTATAACTAAAGTACACGAATGTTTTAGCATCTAGAGATACCACATTTCTTCATGTACTTCCAAGCTGATATCTCATAAATAGGTTCTGAATAGCTTCCATGAAGAATATCGTTAAAAAACCAATATACAAATGTAAGAAAAATGACTTACATTAAATGAGGTGGTTCCAAATAAAATCAAATATTGAGAGAACAATATCCTAAGAAGAAATAGAGAGATACTAACACATAACATTAATTATTTCCAATTGGTTTCTTCCCTCATTCTAGCTGGGAAAGAGTATATTAAACAAATAGACAAATGTAGATCATACAAAAATTCTTCTGTCGGGTTCAAGCTAGACTTACATTTAAATATTTTATTAAACCTAAGGTTTTAGTCTGTTTTGTTATTGCTGATTTCAAAATTCCAGCATATACAGAATACTAAGACAAAAAATATCTGTATGTCTAACTTGAACAGATAGCAAAAATATTTATATATATGCATATACATACATATATATGTTCTTGTGCAGTATGGACACATGTCCGTGTGTGCATGTTTATATATTTAAAGCAAAGAGGAATTTATTCTACAAAATTAATAAGGATTGATAGTCTTCATTAAACATATAGACTTTTCATTCTCTAAAGGTTGAGAACTGTTGTAGTGATTCTCAGCCAGTAAATAGGTTTTGTTTGATCAAAACTAATTATACAAAATGAATTTGCCTTTAGTTGGATTTAACATCCTTTACATGGACACCATTGGCAATGCACCTCATCATGCTACATTTTTTTTAGACATTAAAACCATCTTTCTCTCCCTGAAGACATTGATTTATGACTTCTACTTTAAGCCTTAGAAGAACAGAAGCATAATCTTTCTAAAAGTTTGCAGAAAATAACTTTTTCAAGAATACATTGAAATACTTAAATAATCTACTTGAAAGAGCTAAAAATTTTCTGTATAATTATGGGTGGAGAATTCAGAGCTGAATTATAACTTAGGACCTTATAATCATATAAGAGCAACCCTGTGATGACAATGTGTATCAATAACAAGCCATATTTCATGGCATAATTCACAGTCAAAAGTTCATAGAATGATGGTCATTGTACCAAGAGATCAGATATTAACCAATGAATGTGTACAGAATTATGCCTATTTAATTCTTAACAGGTAAAAATACATATGTGTGCTTATAAATCTAGAGGAAACATATGTACATATGTATACATGTATATGTATATATATGCAAACATACCCTCAGCTGGTTAAACTGTATGTCTAAACCTAGAAAGGAAAATTATAGAGAAAATACAGAGAAATATATAGATATAAGTCATTATAAAAATCAAATAGGATTTTAATCATACGCAACATGTTTTTCTTAGTATTTATTAAAGAAATACACATTTTAAAAACTTGCTTTATTTTGGCTTATAGTGTTAACAACTTTTAAAGTCTGTCATTACAAAATATCTATAAGAGTGTTGGAGTAGAGAATTTTATGTGTTACTGACAGGGATGCAACATGTTATAATCTTTCTAATGGCAGTTTTGTTGCATGCTTAAAAATGTGATATACGTATGTCTTTGGATCCAGAATTCCACTTTTTATTTTTTAAAAGGTTTTATTTATTCATTTGATAGAGAGTGAGAGCATGTGCAAGCAGAGGGAGAGGGAGAAACAGACTCCTTGCTGGGCAGAGATCCTCACATGGGGCTGGACATGGAGCTTGATCCCAGGACCTGGAGATCATGACCTGGACCAAAGGCAACCACTTAACCATCTGAGCCACCCAGGTGCCTCCAGAACTCCACTTTTTAGAACTTAACATAAGGAAAACACTAGGTAAATACACCAAGAAAGATCTGCAATAATGTTCACCACAATGTTATGTAAAGGCCCCCAGTTGTCTTTAAAAAGGCATAAGTTTTATTAAATTACATAGTGAAATATTCAAAGAACATTGAAATATGATTCCCAGTCACTCAAATTACACATATACATAAAGAGAGAGTGTGTGTGTGAGAGAGAAGATCTTCAAGCAGACTCCCCAATGAGCATGAAGCCTGCTGCGGGACTCCCTTTTGTGACCAATGAGATCATGAATTGTGACCTGAGCCCAAATCAAGAGTTGAACACTTCCAACTGAGCCTCTCTGGTGCCCATAAAATAATTTATATTTTAAAAAGCCAACTCTGGTAGCTTGTGAGGAATTTACGTTCGTTGGGGCAGAATAGAAAAGGGCACTACTAGGTATTTATCCCAAAGATACAGATGTAGTGGAAAGAAGGGGTACATGCACCCCAAAGTTCATAGCAGCAATGGTCACAATAGCCAAAGTGTGGAAGGAGCCAAGATGCCCTTCAATAGATGAATGGATAAAGAAGATGTAGTTCATATATATAATGGAATATTACTCAACCATCAGTAAAGATGAATACCCACCATTTGCATTGACATGGATGGAACTGGAGGGGATTATGCTAAGTGAAATAAGTCAAGCAGAGAATTATAATTATCATGTGATTTCACTCATACATGGAACATAAAGAATAGCACAGAAGACCACAGGGAAAGGGAAGGAAAACTGAATGGGAAGAAACCAGAAAAGGAGATAAACCATGAGAGACTCTGGATTCTGGGAACCAAACTAAGCATTACAGAAGGGTGGGGGTTGAGGGGTTGGGGAAACCGGGTAATGGGTACTAAGGAAGGCACATGTGGTGATGAACACTGGATGTTTTATGCAGCAATTGAATCATTGAACCTACATCAAAAACCTACATGGTGGTTAACTGAGCATAATTAAAAAGAAAAAAAAAAAAAAAGAAAAAGCTTATTAGCAAGAAGACTTCCCAATTGTAGGCTAAGGTAATGGTGGCTAAAGATAAAAGGTAACAACTGTTAGACTGGTCACACCACCATCATATGGACACAGAACAACCTTCTGGTGGGAAACTTGCCTCTTCTGTTTTAATCAGTCTTACCTGATGGAGATGCCAGTCATAGTAGGGCTGTGGAATTTTTATGGGAATAGTAACCTCTTTGTAGGAAAAGTCCAGTAAAAAGTAAAAATAGCACAGAATCACAGAGAAGACTTGAATAGGAAATCCTGGAAAGAAGTTACATACTAAGTTGTTACCCTTGAGAATCAGCTACCCACACTGAATTTTTTGAAGATTTTGTTGAAGTAATAAGTTCTTTCCCTTAGCATTTGTCAGGTGAGTGGTTGTATCACACTCAAAAGAATCTTGATTAATATATGGAATTGTTCTGTAATTATTAATATGAAGAGAGGTACACAATATTATGTCAGGTTAATGACCTGGATTGCAGAGTTGGATATATTATTATGTTTATTATAAAAGAAAGAAGAAGCACACAAAGTCTGTCAGTATTTTATAGATGACATCAATGATTACCTTTGGATGGTAAGATTGCTCTTGTTTATTTTTCTCATAATTTTCTGAAACTTTAAAACAGTACTCAAGTACTTTTAAAATAAAAAAGTACTGAAAATTTTCAAACATTATTAATTTTAATTATAATATAATTTGATCTTAAATATAAATAAAAAACTTCTTATAAAATGGGATTTCTCTGCCCTGAAGTTCAGGTCTTCCCCATTAATAATATCTAATTTGAAATACATGCCCACATAAATGTCCACATTTCAGAATTACCAGATATATTCTATAACTTTATCATTTTTGAAGAAAAAACTTAAAAATACATTTTTATACTCTACATTGTTTTTTATTATTTTGACAATACTTTACAAGGAATTTAAATATATTTGACAACCATAACAAAAGGTATTAGGCTTTTTTTAAAAACATGAATTCCAAATCTATGGAATATTATGCAGAAAGGTTAAGAAATTCAAATTGAGTTATGAATAAACTGAAACATACTTGATTGTTCATAACTATTAGAGTCACAATCAGTGCACAGTCCAGTAATCTTTTTGAGGCATTGTGCATACATTTTAATCTGAGTTCGGTATATTAATGGCTTCAGCCAAATTATGAATGCTCCATTTCAGAATATCACAAAGACTAGACTGCAGATAAGTAAGTTTTATTAAACAGAAATGACTTGTTATATAAAGTGTCTTTGAAGTTCTATATTCTGCATATAACTTCTAGTATTTGCAATGTTTCTGAGCCTTTTTATTTTGGTCTAAACCAAGTGAAACGTTTATTTTCCATTTTATAATCAAAATATTACATTTTCTTGGGGTGCCTGGGTGGCTCAGTGGGTTAAAGCCTCTGCCTTCGGCTCAGGTCATGATCCCAGGATCATGGGATCGAGCCCTGTATCGGACTCTCTGCTCAGCAGCGAGCCTGCTTCCCCCTCTCTCTCTGCCTGCCTCTCTGCCTGCTTGTGATCTCTGTCTGTCAAATAAATAAATAAATAAAATCTTTAAAAAAATATTACATTTTCTTCAAGTGCTTTTTCTTCTTACTTAAGTTTTTTTTGAAATATACATTTTAATTTTAATAAGACACAATTTGGGCAATAAGATATGTAACACAATCAAGTGCCACTTAACTCTTAAATATCTATCATTGTGTTTGTATTATAGTTGGTAGCACATTTTTGGTTACTGTTTCCATATACAGTAGACCATATTATGTACCTTCCAAACATAAAGACAGATTTTTGGAAGCTTCCTAGGACTAATTGAAAATCTCCCCCACAAAATACCTCATTTATAAGCTCACTGTGGAAAGCCAGTAGGTGGAGACATGTCAGTTTCTTATGTGTCTGTAGTCACCAGTTTGAATTACTTTTCTTGCTTACGTGCTTTTGAATGGGCTTAGGCACTTCGATTGTATTTTTCAATCAGACAAAATTACCACCTGACTTTGAATCTAGAATCTCTAGTTGTGGCTTATATTTCTTTGTTACCATTGTGATTTTATTTAACTCTGCTAAAGAAACATTTTGGTGTGAAACAAACTAGGTGTTTTCACAAAGAACCATCTGTAAAAGGCCTCTGCCAGAAACCTGTTAAATATTCTCTTCTGTAACTAAATTCCAAGCTCTTTTTATGGAAACAATGCTGCATCATGAGGTCAAGTTTATTTTCAAGTAATACTTGTTTTGATTCAGCACTTTTGTCTGAATACCTCTATTCAACTTTATATAGTTTCCCAAAATTATAAAGCATGATAATCAATTGCTTTATATTATACCTGCCCCTTCAATGTCAAGGCTCCAGAGAGAAGCTAGAAAGGCATATGATGGGAATCACCTTGTATGCTAGGGGATATTGAGAAATTGTATATGTATTATTGTCAATACAATATCAACAAGAAAGGCGTGTTAATAGTATTATTATAAAATGTGCTTACCTTCTTTCCTAGTATAAATCAACTTCTAAAAGGCAATTTTTTTTTTTCCACAGGATTTGGAAAACCATTGTTTGTGATAAAAACTGTTGAAATAACACAAATTACATATCAGTAGTAGTGGTATATGCATTCAAGTGTACATCAATAAAAGGTTGTATATACATATAATAGTACAAAATGAACCCTTAAAAGAGGAAATTGTCGAATGTGTGGCGATCACCATACTATATGGTCAGTAATACTGTTTTCATTGATCTTACAGTCAAATGAGTTAATTCAAATAATCACTCACCCACCTATGTAATTATACACTGTGAAATGTTTGTCAAGGGGAAGTGCAAGGAGATAGACACAAGAAAACCAAGTTGCAAAGAAGTACTTATAGCATTATGTATTAAATACAACACTCACAAGTGATAGTTATCAACATGCACAGAAAATCTAGAACAATTGTAATGGGAAAGGAGGCCGAAGAAAATGGTTATTTTTGAATGGTCTGGACTTTTTTCTCTGTCAATACAATTCAATTGCAGAAAAATATTCAGTTGTAGAATTCAATTATATTAGTAGAAATGAATTTATGAAACTTTTGAAAAAAATTAACATTTCAACAGGTAATTAAGAATATAGTTTACATTATTTAACAATCAATATTTACAAACGCTCTGTTTTCTATTTTAAAGCAATTATTTGCAAGTTCAATAATACTTGAGAATCAGTTTGCAGCTGCACTGGCTCAGCAAAAATTAGAGTGATCTGCTTGTTTTCTCCAACATGAGGAACTTCCATAGATAGAGAAAACAGAGGAGTTAGTGACTTGCCCAATGACTAGAGTTTATTTCCAGAAAATTAGAAATGTTTTGTCTCCAGACCAGCAGTCAACAGAATAGGCCAGGTGGCGTCCAGCCCTCAGCCTGTTTTATAGGGACTTCCAACTAAGAATGGATGTTATGTTTTAAAAGTTTGAAAAAAGATCAGAAGAAAAAGATTTTTTCACATAAAACTTCTATGAAATTTAAATTTCAGTGGCCATAAATAAGAGTTTTGATGAGGAGGCATTTAGTACATTGACAATTTTCTGTTATCATCAGCTTTCTGCTTTCAAAACATTTTAATCACTCCAAAGAATACTCCATCCCCAACTTACCTTCCTCTCATCCTCTGGCAACCATTAATCTACTTTATCTCTCTAACAATACTCATAAATTGTAATTTATTAATATAAATCAAATATTTGGACCTTAACATGAGTTAAGGTTAGCATATCTATATAGGTATTTATATACACATACATCAAACTATATAATACAGTATTTTCTTTTAAAATATGGCATTATTTAAATTTAAAATCCGCTGTTGTTACTTCAGTAGAAGATACTTTAACATTTGTTCCTCAAACTTCTCATTAACATGAATCTTTTTTGGGGGATTAAGTCATTTCTATGTTCTTCTGTAGATATTTAATACTTGAGTCCTATCTTTGTGGTTTTTCAGTTAGTGTGAAAATAAAATTTTAGTCACCATAGCTGCTTCCTGAGTTTAAAGTCCAATAGAATTAGAATTTAAGTATAGAAAAATTTACATGGGATACTAAACTATTGCTTGGTCAGACTGTTTAGCGTGCTGACCTACAAGGCTTCTTTCTGTCTCTCTGTCTCTCTGTCTCCATCTTATTTCTCTCTCTTCTGTCTTTGACCTTGCCTAGTGGGGCCTTTGTAGCGTGTTCTTTCCAGTGCCTGAGCTACGGCAAACACAGTGAGTTCGATTATCTTTTTTGATTCCACATATAGATGAGATTATACAGTAGTATTTGTCTTTCTCTGACTTATTTCAGTGGTCATAATGCCCTCAAAGTCTATCCATGTTCTCATAAGTGGCTGAATGATATCCCACTGTGTGTGTGTATACATATGTATTATACATATATATGATACATATATATATATATACTTGCGAATAATTGCTTTAAAATAGAAAACAGAGAGTTTGTAAATATTAATTTTTAAATAGTGTAAACTATTTTCTTAATTACCTATTGAAATGTTAATTTTTTTCCAAAAGTTTCATAAATTCATTTCTACTAATATAATTGAATTCTACAACTGAATATTTTTCTACAATTGAATTGTTTTGACAGAGGAAAAAAGTCCATATATATATATATATATATATATATATATATATATATATATACATAAACACACACACACACACACACACACACACACACACGTGTGTAAATTTATTTTCCATTTATCCATCCCTGGTTACTTAGGTGGTTTCCATGTCTTGGCTAATTTAAGTTAATGCTGCAATTAAGATGGGGGTGGTGATATCTTTTTGATATAGTGATTTCATTTCCTTCAGATACATGCCCAGAAGTGGAATTGCTGGATCATATGGCAATTCCTTTTTATTTATTTATTTATTTATTTATTAGCCTCCATACTGTTTTCCAGAGTGACTAAGCAATTTACACTGCCATCAACAGTGAACCAAGGTTCCCTTTCTTCACATGCTGGCAGAGATTTATCTCTTATCTCTTTGTCAGTAGCCATTCTAATAGGTGTGAAGTGATATTTCAATGTGATTTGATTTGTGTTTCCCTAATGGCAGTGATGCTGAACACCTTTTCATATATCTCTGGGCTATTTCCCTGTCTTCTTTGGAAGACATAGATTCAGATCATTTGCCCATACTTTAATTGGGTTATTTGTTGTCCTTTTTTCTTTCTTTCTTTTTTTTTTTTTCTATTCAGTTCTATCAGTTCCTTATATATTTTGGATATTAACTCCTTATCACATATATAATTTGCAAATATTTCCCCCATTCCTTATATTGCCTTTTAATTTTGTAGATTGGTTCTTTTGTTGTGAAGTAGTTTTTAGTCCGATGTAGTCCGACTTATTTGTTTTTCATTTTGTTGCTAGTTCCTTTTATGTCATATCCAAAATATTGCCAAGACCAAAGACAGTCTTATTTTTTATTCATATTCACTTAAATCCTATATGTCTTAATGGCACTTCTCTCTGGATTATTTTAAGACTTCTCCTTGCTTTGGTTTTATGCATATTGGATATGATAAACATAGTTACATATATTTTTGGCATTTATCCTGCTTGGTATTCTCTGAAACACCTGAATCTGAAATTCAGTGTTCTCATCATTAATTTTGGAAAAATTCTCAGCCATTATTACTCAAGTATTTCTTCTGCTTTTCTCTTTCTTATCCTTTTAGTATTATAAATATATATATGTTATACATGATTTTTGGGTATTTGGTCTTTTTTTAATTATGATTCTTTTTTTTTTTAAATCTTGGCATTTCTATTCAAGAAGTTTCTATTGTCCTGTCTTCAAGCTTACTGATTATTTTCTTCATCACATGCAGTCTGTTAAAATGCACATCAAAGGCATTGTTTAGTTCTGTTTCAGTTTTTTATTTCTAGTCTCTTTTAATTCTCTTTAGAGTTTCCATCTCTCTGCTCTTTTGCCCATCTGCTTTTGCAAGTTGTTTACTGTTTTCATTAGAGTCCTTAACATATAAGCAATAGTTATTTTAAATTCCTTGTCAGATAATCCCAAAATGTGATCATAGCTGAATGTAGTTCTAATGCTTGGTTTTTACTCTTCTGACTGTTTTTTCTTGCCTTTTGACATATCTTGTGATTTTTTTCTTAAAAGCCAAACATGATGCACCAGATAAAAGGCATTGAATAAAATAAGCCTTGAGTGTGAGGTCTTATGTTAATCTAGTCAAGAGCTGAAAATTATTCACTGTTTCTGTAGCAAAGATGTCAAAGGCTTCAAATTTGAGTGTTGTTTTTTTTTTTTCCTCTGTTTTCTTTGGACTTTCCTATGGCCTTCTCCACAGATAGAGTGAATTTTGCAGTCATTTCAGCTGTCATTGCTTTTATTATGCTGGGCCCTGTTGTGGTGGTGAGGGGCGAAGGAGGGAGGTATCCTATCCTGTTATGATTAAAATTCAGTCATTCAGTGGGCCTCTTTGCCTGAGATGTGCCTTTCAGAGATGTTTCTTACCTTGATTTCCTCTGTTGGTGAGACAGGAAGACTAGAGGGGTCTAGCATGGGAGGAATTCCCTTATCTCAGCTGATAGAAGGCTCTGTTAAGATCTTTTGCTCTGGAGAGTAGGTTTTTGTTTTGGAGAATATTCTAGATATATTTCACAATGTTTACATTATCCCGAGCCCTGCCATACCCAGGAGGATATCCTTCTTCACTCTTAATCATGAAAATGTGACAGGGTTCTTAGCAATGAAACCTATAAAAGTAAGGGGTCCCCTGCAGAGACTATCACTAATGGGATTTCTTTACTATTAAGGTAGCTCACCTAGCCTCCAATAATTAATCAAAATTACTATTAAAATGTTTCTTCTAGCTTATGGTTTCAGTGACTTCTGCTCAAGGTAAACAGTCCATGACTGTGATTCTGGATTCATTGTATCTCTAGATTATAGGAAGGGATCTGCCCTGCAACCTAGGACTCTGATGAGCACAAAGTAAGTAATCAAATTTCAGTTTGTTCAGTTTTTTTTTCACTGTATTGTAAATTTTTATTTTTATTTATTTTTTTTGGGGGGGGGATTGTGTTCTCATTTGAGCCAAAATAAGATATCTGTCTATTATGCCTTCAGTTACATGCCTTTGGAATGAATATCCTGACGAAGGAAGTTCCAAAGTACTGAGTGGCTAAAATAGAATTTTGAGTATGCACAAAAAACCCCGATAAACCCCAAATAATGTTAATTTTATTGTTAAAATGGTTTACCAATGTCCTACAATAATATGCAACATTCTTTTTTTCATTCACTGATTTCATTTCACTTATGACATGTGCTGGAATCACCAGTAATGTGCACATATGCATCACATTCTAATTAATAGTATGGTACCATGTAGGTTATGTATTCTGCAACAGTTACTTATGCCTTACACAATATTTTTATTCTCTCACATATTTGTATCCTGAGCTATTATACTGTTCATAGCAATGAGTAGAAACAAGATCACATGACAACTGAAATAACACAAAATAATAAAGCACAAAATATTAGTACAAGGAACAAGGCAAGTTGCTACAACAAGAATAGCAGAGACAATGGGTACTATAATCCAGACAAATGTTCAGGAGCTATTGAATCTTAATAGCAAAGTTAAGAATTAATAAAAGTCTTAAAGAACTGGATAGAAGAAAAAGACCAGTGATAAAATAGCATTTTCTTTCAAGTTTGAGAGCAGGAGAGAAAGCCAACAGCTTTGGTATGAAGTACAAATAGGATACTCCTAACTTGTTAAATCTCATGCCGCTTATTTCATAGTATACTGTAATTATCTTTATTTAGCAAAATTTAGCAGGATGAATATGAAGCAATGGATATGAGAAATGTTTGAAAAATGCACCTCTTATTGTCTGTATAAAAATGCATTTCTGCAAATATTCCACATGTCTATTGATTCATATATCTACACATATCGTGATGAATTTTGTTAAAATAAAAATTATTTTTCTCAATTGCTATGACAACAAGAAGAAAGCAAAAATAATGATTTGAGAGATGTGGAGATGATGGAATCTACAGTTCATAAAAATTATTTAAGAATAATAAATATGAACAAGGACAAAAATGCATAGGTAAATAGAATGCACTAATATTGGGTATTCTTTTAATATTTAAAATTAACTTACTATTAGAGTAGATAAAAATTAAAAATTTTTTAAAGATTTATTTATTTATTTTAGAGAGAGAGAGCATGCATGGGGAGACAGAGGAAGAGGGAGAGAGAGAATCTCAAGCAGACTTCCCACGGAGTCCAGAGACCTATGTGGGGCTTGATCTCATGACCCTAAGATCTTGACCTGAGCCAAAAGCAAGAGTTGGCACTTAACTGACTGAACCATCCAGGTGCCCACAAAATTATAATTGATATAGTATTTTATATCATATGCATATTAATACGGAATTATGTGCCTATTAATTAGTCTAGACAAGAGAGTTTTAGTTAAAAGATTTTATGATTATCTTTCTACTCAATGAATCTATATTCTAAACATTTTTGGAATATTTCTGGATGTTCTGTTTACAATTAATGAAATCATCTGGTTGCATTTGACTAATCATCAAGTATAATGGTAATATAGCCAAAAAAATTTTTTGATATAAATTAGAAATAGTATGTATAATACTATTATATATAATCAAAATATATATTTCCAAGTATAATCCCCATTTATATTTTTGTCTTTTGTTCATGTGAGAATCCATTAAACTTCTAGCACCTAGCTCCTTAGTGTATAATTAACTCTCCTTTTAAAGTTAATGTTTTCTAATAATGATAATAGGTTTTAAGTCACAGTTTCTTAAATATTACTGTGATTATTAAATTGAGACAATAAAGAAATATTTTTAATCTAAAATTATATTTTATAAATATCAGTCATTAGAACAGAAAAATATGGAAATAAAGAATGGCTTTATAAAATCTTTTTCTCATTCCAAGGTTCCAATTACATATATACCAATCCCTTTTGTAGTGTGTCACAGCTCCTGGATAGTGTGGGAATTTTGTTTTATTTTTGTTTGCTTGTTTTTATTTTTTTTACCTTTTTTCTACTTGCTCTGTATTTGGGGGAATTTCTATTGACCTATCTTCAAATTCATTGATTTTTTTTTTCTTTAACAATGTTGACTCTAGTGATAATTCCATTGATATATATATATGTATATATATATATATTTTTTTTTATAAAATTTTTGTTAGTGTTTTATTTTTGTTATTATTGTTATTTCTAATGTTTTTAATTTATACTTTCTCAGAGTTTTCACATCTCTGCTGACATTACTCATCTGATACTGCATTACTTACATGATATTGCCTCCAAAGTCTTTCATAGATATCCTAGGGCAGAGTAACATTTGAGCTCTCAGCATTTTAACACACTTCTGTTGAAGTAATTATGTTATAATGAATAGCACTGGAAACTAGAGTTACTTAAGAATAAGGAATTGGTCTTGTCTTTATTTTTAATTACTAGAAATTAACACAATGACTAATATAAATATTTGTTGAGTTAATGAAGGTTGAGCCAACATTTTTATATAGATCTTGATATTAAAATATTTTTATTGACATTCAATATTGATACACTGTATTAAGTATAATAAGTGTATAGTAAGTGCTTAGTACACTTACTGGGATATAGTAGGGCTCACTAGGTAAATGAATCAATGAATGACTGTTTATGTTTATTACTAAATATCTTTTCTTATTCCATTTCAAAAACTTCGAAATTACTAATAAGTAACTTTAGAAAATATCCCCCAATTCTAAGTTTCTCAGATTCATCTCTGAGTCATATTTTTACTTTAACATTTCAATGTTTACTTTCCTTTTCTAAATTGGAGATTTATTGTGAGCACAAATTTTATAATAATCCTGAGATTTTCTGTGTGAAAATGGAAATCTTGCCACTTTATCACCAAAAGATTACAATAATAATGAACTCAAATCAAATATTTGATTGCTTTTGCAAATATTGTGCCCTCTGAGAGAACACACCAATAGTAAAAAAAAAAAATGAGGTACTATTTAATATAATTCACACTAAACATATTCTATCTGTGAAGATGTTTTACAAATCTTAACATAATTATTGCATTAGATGTATGAAATACATCTTTACCCTTGTGTCTTTAATAATGTAAAATTTGAGTTTGTTTGGGTATGAAAATGTGCTTGTGTTCTTGGAGTCCTCTGAGATACTTATTTTAGGATGGTGTGGTAATTGCTGTCAGGACTTTTCTTGATAATGATTAATAATTAGAATCTCATCTACTACTTCTCTTTCCAAAAAGCCCTTATCAACATTAACACTTTTGACCTTTTTAATTGCATGGATTAAAGCTAGAAATAGGTGGTTATTAATGTTCTGTACTTGCATGCCTGGAGCTTGAAATAATGTTTGCTTTCTCAATAACATTCAGCAAGTTTACATTTCCCTCAGTAACTGTGACTTTAAAGGTGGCTCCATAGTGGGTATTAATTTGGTATTCATAAACCTTTCAGCTACACTTAGCAATTTCTTAGTGTTTGCTAAATCCTCCTTGATGCATCCATGTCATTCTAATTACAGACTTTAACTGGGCTGCACAAATACACATGCCCCATTTATTACAGAAAGGAAGAAAAACTATTCATAAAATTGTCTGCTTTTCCTTCTCTTTATACAAAATTTAAAATGGCCGCATTTGGACTTGTCATTCAAATCTGCCAGGGAATGACAATGATGTGAAACAATCTTGAGAATGCAGAGCTATACTGCAGAATTAAAGGTACCTTTGATACACACCCTCCCAATTAAGCAGGTCACTTATATTTCATTTCTGGAAGAGTGGAAAATAACATGGTTTGAGAAAATTTTGTATTGACATATATTCAGGAAGGGAAAACATCTTACTTAGGGAAAATGGGTTTTGCACAATAACATAACCATGAATAAAAATATAACAACTTGTATGTACCATTTGTGCAGATTGTATGCTTGTGTTATGCATAAATAAATAATAGACATGTTTATACATGCATATATATATGCATAGCTGTGTATTCATCATATAAAATATATTTACATATATAGTGATTAAAATATCAGCTCTATAATAAAACATTTAACGTATTATACCATATCCACTTGTACTACAAATCTGAGAACAAATTGAAACTTCTTTCACATTTTTTTTCTAATTATTATGTTTGGACTAGCAGCTGGAAGTTAAACCCATAGTTTTACCTTTTATGGTTTTATCTTGACATACTTCAAATAAAATGAGGGTGGATTAGTGAGAAACTTGGCAGAGATGAGAGAAAAAAAAGTCTCTTATTTTTTACACATGCAAAACTTATTTGAACCTCATCATTTTAATACTGACATGAGCAGCTCTGATAGTGCTCATGATTTGATAATGAGAGTTGTGTGTCTATAAGGCAGTTTCCAGAAAACGAATGCTTTATAGACTAAAGGTAATTGTGTGTGGATGTGCACATGTACACATACAGTACTAGAAAGAATTTTCATAATCTAATTTCTGTTTTCTCCAGTATACTTTTTGTTGTGATGGGGTTCAGGGCAGGCTTCCCCCAAATATGCCACTTTGTTCTTTAGTTATTTGGAACTAAATTTAACTAAGAAACAGCCAATGCAAGGACACTCAGAGCATCCTCTACCTCCCTGAAAGCAGAAAATGTATCTCCCATGTGAAAGATACCCTTCCTGTACCAGGAGGAAATGAGGTATCCTTATCAACAGAGATAGGAATTCAGGCCCAGAAGGCTGTATAAACAGACCTTGTTACGTCTTTAGTAATTCAGTATCCCAAGCCCAAACTTCTCTGTCTTATCAGTTCTTCCAAATCTATTGTTTTTTTGTCCTAATGGTATAAAAGCTGCCTGCTTTGGTCACTTCTTTGAGTTTCAAATTTTTATGAGCTCCTGTGCATACTAAATAATTTTTCCCTTTAATCTGTCTTATGTCAATTTAATTATTAGGCTAGCCAAAGAATCTAGAAGGAAAAAAAGAAAGCCTTTTAGCCTTTACAATTGAAACTACTTTATAAAAGATACAGGAATATGTTGTATCTTTTGCAGATTACTATTAAAAAATCCAGAGTAAAAATAGTTTAATTTGATAATTTGCACTTATTTTGTGGTGCTCATATTTTAGAATGTATTATAGATATATTTATTTGCTTTTGCTTTACAACATATGAAATTTAAAAATATTAAGTTTTTCTTTATATTTGAAAAGACGGAGCTATATAGAATTTACATGACTTGTCTAAGATGACATATACATTAGTGGATGAATTAATGACAGGTGCCTCTTAATACTTACATAAATTTTGCTAATCTCTGAACCTTATAAGTTGATCACTGAATCATGTATTACTTTTCATATTTCTCAGAAACTTCTTGTATACACATCCAAGAACAGCATAACCTATGAGACATAGAGGATACTCAGTAATTAGCCACCAAAAAAATTGAATAAAATGTAAGTCTTCTGATTTTTTAACATCATGAAATTGGATGTAAAAATAATCTTCAAAATAAGTTAAAAAAATAGACACAAAACAGATACATTTATTTTCCAAAGAACTGCCCTGAGTATTGCAGATTCAAGTCGGTTAATATTTTTTAGAATATTGTTATTCCTGTCCCTATATATTAATGGGGAAGTCCATGGAACCACTTTTCTGACAATCTGGAATATAGAACAGAAAATGTTAATATAGGAAGCTGAAGGCATGTTAATTCTTAGATATTTTAGTTGAGACAGTGTAAATTGCAAAAATAAATAATGTAGTCTGAATGAGTAGAAGCATACTGAAAAATGTTCTAATTGTTATTGTTGCTTTGCGACCTCAGACACTTCTGGATTTCATATGAAGCTGGTCCCTATATGTGGAGGTCTGGGGAGATGGAAAAAAGAGGCAGACAGTCTAGGTTGTTAGGTAGCAGGTTTAATTAGCATGGGAACTTACTTATAAGGATTGTCTTTGGATGGCTGCAGGATGAGTAGATTCCTGGGGCTCCTGGGTGGCTCAGTGGGTTAAGCCTCTGCCTTCGGCTCAGGTCATGATCCCAGGGTTCTGGGATCAAGCCCCACATCAAGCTCTCTGCTCAGTGGGGAGCCTGCTTCCCCCTCTCTCTCTGTCTGCCTCTCTGCCTACTTGTGATCTCTCTCTGTCAAATAAATAAACAAAATCTTAAAAATAAAAATGAGTAGATTCCTGCACCTGCCCACCAGAATCGTAAAAGTTTATTTAAAGGCCTTAACTCAATTCATTCATGTACATGGTCCAAGTAGTCTCACCACCACATTACTATCTCAAGGCTGTATCCTTGCCTCTCAGGGTAGCTTCTTGGAGCAGGGCATGTAAGCAGAACAGGCATTCAAAGGACAGGGGAGGCAAAGAGGGGTTGCCAATTTCTGGATCCAGTTCAAGGGCCAACCAATGGTCACATTATTTTAAAGACCTCCCTTAATACTAATATTAAATGAAAGCAGGTTTGTTCAAAAGACTTTAAAGGAATCAATGGGCAGATTCTTCTAATCAGAACAGTTTTGAAGATTAACTAAAATTTTCATTAATCACTATAAGAATTAAAATTTGTGAAATTAAGCAAATATTTATAAAGTGAAAAGAAAATATTGGAAGAGACAATTGCCAAGACATTTCCAAATTAGTGTCAGACACCAAAAATAAATCACTTGGAATTTTAAGTACTATGAATACATTAGTTAGTTTTCTCTAGTTATGCTATAATGATAGGTCCCAAATTATAACAATATCAAAAGTTTATTTCTTGCTCTTTTTATGTATTGGTATGGATCAGATTTGGCTCTGTTTATGGAGTCTTCATTCAGGGTCCAGATTGAAAGAAAAACCTTAATCTTCCTCATGGAACTTTGGTTCAGATATGGCTTATGTCCCTTCTGTGCATGTTTCTTTTTTCTAAAGCAAGTCACATAGCCAGTCTTAAAGTCATTGTGGTGAGAAGTGAACTTCTTTAATAGGGGAGACTCTGTAAGTATAGAACTGAATAAAGGCAGGGGTATTTGGAACAAATCTGACAATATATTGCACAAAATAAAAAAAAAATATGTATTTTCAAAAGTTCTCAAATACAAGAATAGATAGTTGATTCTATATGTAACATTGCCAAATGTTACATTTAATTGTGGATTCTCATGTTATCTGTAAGACTAGGGAAACCAATTTGGAAAGGGTAAATCGTGTTCCCATTGAAGATCGTATATATAAACCATGGAAAAATCTATAATACTTGGAGTTCAGACAGTTTAGGAACTTTAGTCTTGGGAAATACATTGAGGTGGGGGGAGATTATGTCTCATGGTCAAGGGTGATAAATTTGTTGGGCCACTTCCAAGAACATACAGGGCATGACTAGCCATGGAATTAAGAGGCTGAAACCCATAAATCAAGAACACATGTTGAAAGACTCTACACAGAAAAGCTAGCAAGTGAGAAATTAGAGTTTATATTTTCCTAGTAGATCTGAGTAAAGGGCTATGTAGTAGCTATATATAAGGAGGTATCCCCTGAGGAAACACCCAATTATGACCTCAGGATTAATTGCGTATTAAGCGAATCTCTGGAAATTCTGCCTCTTTAGTCCATATTTCAATGATATTTATTGATACTACAAACCATGAAAGAAATAAGCTGTTACTATTAAGAATTGGACTACTGTATCAAATGGTGAGAAAAGTAGCTGGTAAATCACTCTAGGAAATCTTTCAACAAAATTCCACTCACCACAATATATCTTGAGACATCAATGTCTTAGGATGGTCTTAGTAACTAAATGATTTCGAAGGAAAGGGGAAAGTAGTAATTCTAAATGATCAATTAGTGGTGTGTTTCATTATTTTATATCATTTAATTTATCTTTCAGTAGTATATTTATTTTATGTTCTTGTTTTAGTGAAAAGATAATAGATTGTGCACTATAGGTGGCTACTTAACATGTTGTCTGTTGTCTAATATTTGTTCTACAATGTTGGAAGGAAAAAGAATGTTTCAAAAAAATAGATTGATAAATAAGTGTGGATGCATTATGTACACGGAATTACTTAAATTCTCAATCTTAGGCTCTTAGATAAATTTGAGATGTTATCTCTGTATTGGTTGAGAATCTTTCAGGTGCAAGTCAAAGAAAGCTGAATTAATTAAGAAACCCACAAATGTAAGATGCAGCTGGATACTGGGAGTTCAAGCAATGTTGTCAAATTTCCATTACTCATTTCATTCATATTCTCTCTTTCTCCTGCATGTAGATTTCATTCTTTAATTATGCTCTTTAGATGCAGTAAGGGAGTTGATTTCAGATAGTCTAAATTCAAATGCAATCTACATTGTAATATATGGGAATGAGAGGGTCTATCTTTCCAACCCTGGGAGGAAAACACATAATTGACTTGGCTTTGGTCAGATATTCTTCTCTGAAATAATTTTGTGACCATAGGGATAATGTGTCCCTTTTGAGAATGATAGAGATGATCATTGACACATCATCTTAGACCATATGGAGTTCAGGAAGGCTGATTCCCTAAAGGAATGGATACTGACCAAGAAATATATGTCCACTAAAATTATGTACGGCAGTGACATGAAAATGCATCTTAAATGACTAAAAGTTAACAGAGCTTTTCCAAATAAAAGAAAAACGTGAGAGCTTCTAACAAGTATTGTGGCATGAATATTTCTACATAATTAGAAATCTATTTTCAGCTCTGAGCTATCCCAAGTCTATTCTCCTCCCTAAAAGATAATCTGGAAAAACACTACTTATTACTTCAACAGACAAAACATAATCACAAATTAGTGTGAAACACACAGACAAGAGAAAAACTACTAGAACACAACACAAATATAAGAGAAAACCACTCTGTGGTGCATAGTAAAATACACTATATAGATATTTGTTCCAGAGGAAGGAAATAAAGACATCTAGTGAATTGATAGAGATTTTTTTTAATTTAGAATTTTATCTTTCCCTAATTATAGAGTCTAATTTTCTTGAATTAATATTGAATGTTATGATTTGAGGAATCATAGAGCTGATGTGGGGATGAAAAAGTGATTTGAGAGACACACGAGTAGATGAAATATATTGTCAGAAATAAAACAAAGTGAGATAAGAATGGAAGGTCATACCAATATAAGGAAAACTAATTTAGTTAACCCTCATAAAATATTTTTACCAGTCCTTAAGATAAAAAAGAATTAATAAATACACTCAGATGCCACATTATTCCATTCATCGTAGATTTATCTCTCAACTTGGCCTGTTTCTGTTATCCTTGATTAACTTTTGCCAACTTGTGATAATACTCTATCTTTGTTCCTACAGAATTTTTTTTTTCCCCTGTCTGGGAATATTTAGACTTTCATCTTGTATCCTAGTGTTCTTAAGTTTCAACATAGTGAAATTAAATATGAGCTTTTTTTTTTCCATTTAAAGAGATACTAATTAGGTCCTTTTAATCTGAAAATTCTAATTGTTTGGCTAAAGGCATCTTTCTTCTATTGATTTTTTAAATTATTATTATCTTCTCCACTCATTCATTTTTTTAGTGTTTTTTTTTTTTTTCCAGAACTTCTACTAAATGGCTATTGAAATGTCTGAAAATATGGTGCTGAGAAAATAAAAATCCAATCAGGATAGAATTATCTCCACAAAACAGGGAAAAGAAAGAAAGCTGTTTTATTACAAAATGGTACATATCTATAGTGCCATGCACATTGTAGGCAGTCTGCAAAAGAGTCTACAAAGTCTAGACAGAATTTCACACACATTAGTTAGGGAGAACAGGAGAAAGAGCAATTTATACACTTCTTATCTCCTTGTGATAGGCTCCTGGATCTCCTGAGGGACTCTTGAGTTTATTTTAGAGATCTGTGTCTACATTTCTGTGAGTCAGAAGGCCCTTAAAAACAATAGACCAGGCCTACTATCAAGTCTATTATGCTTCTAAGGAGACATACCAAAGGGGACATGATAAAATGTCATAATTTTACCCTTATCGTATGGATGTTAGCTAACATTTACCAAGCAATCAATATTGTCAAATACCATTTTAAGGACTTTGCATATATTAACTTTGGAGCCCCACAATATTTCTAAGAAATATCTATACTACTACTACTACTACTACTACTACTACTACTACTATTGGTATTCTAAAAATGAAAAAGAAGCAGAAAGTCTTTTTAAAAATTACTTGTCAAGGTTCATGTAGTTATTAAGAGAAGCTAGGATTTAATTCCTAACAGTCTCAATCCAAAGTACGCAATCATTCCACTCACTACTTCATCATGTATATTTTTCTCTCTTTTTCATTTCTGATAATTATATTCTTTCTGTCTTCCTAGATCTTTCTTAGTGCACTCTTCCAACTCAATAATTTACTCTTCAGTTGAGTCCATTCTGGATTTTTGTCCTTTAATTTGACTTTTACTCCTACTATCTAGATTTTTTACTATACTTTTTTTTTACTATATTTATTACATTTACTATACTTATTTTACATTTTATAAAATATTCTAAAATCTCTAAGATATTAGTTATTCTTCTATTTTCTCTTGGCTAAGAGTTTTATTACATTTTATTTTTGTTGCTTCTCTTTCTTGGTATTGTTTCTAACAAGTTTCAGTGAAACTTGATGATAGGCATATACTTGAGTTTTCTGACTACTCAAATGATTGTGAAGTATGATGTTCAAAGGGATATACTGGTAGCTTACTTTTGAAAGATGGTGGCACTCTGTAATCCATTGACTTTTTATTGTTATTGTTATCTCTTTGGTCCAAACATCTGGTCTCCCTACTTTAAAAAGAAAATAGCTTGCAGTTAAAAACAAATTGCAAAAGGAGTGAGATAAAGTTCAAGCAAAAGTATGGAAATGTAGTGCTAGAAAACAATAAATATCATTAAAGTCAAATATCCTGGTCTGATATGATGAAAATTAGATTTAGAGATGCAGAGTGACTTCCATAAGAAAATATAGTTCATTTAAACATTAATCTAGGAATTAAACACAGTCCTTTTTATTGACAACCCAGAGTTCTGTCACTTCTTTTTAATATCAAATTTTTATCAGTCTTAAAGTTTGTCATAAATATATTCAATTAGGGCTTCAAAACAATTCTGATACATGACATTAAATTAATATTCAAAAGAAATTTTATAACTTATATACACATTTATTTTGCAAGGAACATTCATTTGGAGGAAGGGAAACAGACTTCATGAAACATTTCAGCTAAATTATAATCTCTATTTTTTTTTTTTACTAAATACCTAGAGTATTCTTCAAACCAAATTTTGATCTGGGAGGTAGAAGAGTGCAGAATCTATGATCCTGAGTTGGGAAATCTGAAATAATCAAAGCTTTACCATCAACTAGCTCCTTGACTTGAGCAAGCATTCAAACTCTCTGGGTTTCAGGTTCTTTATCTGCACATTTAAAAAGTAGTATGGAGACTCTCTGGGGCCCTTCCATCTATAAGTCATTAATTCAATCTTATTTAAACTCTATAGAACCCAGAGCTTCTTATAATTAGCTCATTGAATTTGTGTGCTAACCATGGCACATTTTTGTTTAAACAAACCTTGAGACAATTAGGAGATTTGGAATATATATAAGATTTTTTTTTTTTTTTTTTTTTTTTTTTTTGCTGTGAGTGGGTTGAAAGCTTCTATATTCTGAGTTTACTACAAATACATTGGTTCTCAGGCGTTCATTTGGGTTTTTATATTCTAGATATTTTTTCTATGTATATCTGTCTTAATGTCTATAAATTGGGATAGTAATAACACCTAGTTCAGAGAAGTTATAGTGAGGATGAAATTCATAAAACATGCCAAATGATTAAAATATTACCTTGCACATCTAATTCCAAAATGTTAGCTACTATCCTTCACCTCCCCAATGTGGTCATCTTCTCTCTTTGCGTAGAAATATTTATGATGTATTAATATTGTATTTGACAGTTGGTAAATAGATCCCATGGTATAGAATGTCAAATATATAAATTAAAGCACTAAACTAATGTTCTAAAGCTAGAGTTCAGATGGATGTTTATCTTTATTTAAAATATGATATATTGATGAATTTTCTGCCTAATACAGAAAATTTTAAGCTAAATCAAAATTTCTCTCTCTTTTCCCCCATCCCACTCCTGTCTCCCCCTTCCTCATTCCTACCACCTTTCAACTTTTCCCAATACCTTATACTGAGTCAAAACCAGGAAGACTGTCCTTATTGGATTGAAAATTTAAAAAGTAAACAAGCTTCAAAAATAAATAATCATATAAGATATTTTCTAGACAATTTTCCTTCTTTCTGTTTTTTCATCTTTCTGCTCTTGAATTTTTATTTTCTTATTACTGTTTCTCAAATCCCTCTCCTTTGGCAACCTCTTGATCCTCTTTTAGGCTGCTAAATGGTCATGATTCTTGCCTCTCTAAGGAGGGAGAAACTGCTTTCCTATCAAAAGTATGATAAAACTCTTAAACACTCCCATTCATATCTGTGTGATAGAGCCAAACTATAAAAAGTAAAAACTAATGGGAATGCAACTTGCTACAGCCATTCTAGAAAACAGTATGGAGTTTCCTCACAATATTAAGAATAGAGCTACCCTACAACCCAGCAATTTTAATATTGGGTATTTACCCCAGAGATACAGGCATAGTGAAAAGAAGCGAAACCACTCCAATGTTCATAGCAACAATGTCCACAATAGCCAAACTGTGGCAGGAGCCAAGATGCCTTTCAACAGATCAATGGATAAAGAAGATGTGGTACATAGACACAATGGAATATTATTCAGCCATCAGAAATGATGAGCACCCACCATTTGCATCAACATGGATGGAACTGGAGGGGATTATGTCAAGTGAAGTAAGTCAAACAGAGAAAGACAATTATATGATTTCACTCATATGTGGAACATAAGCAATAGCACGGAGGACCATAGGGGAAGGGCAGGAAATCTAAAGGGGGCAGAAATCAGAGAGGGAAATGAACCATGAGAGACTATGGACCCTGAGAAACAATCTGGGGGTTTCAGACGGAAGGAGAGGAGAGGGAGGGTATAACAGGATGAAGGGTATTGAAGAGAGCATGTGCTATGATGAGCACTGGGTGTTATACTTAACTAATGAATCATTGAACACTGCATCAAGGAATAATTAGGTACTATACAGCGACTAACTGAACATATTAAAAAATAAAGTAAACATTAAAAAAGTCAAACTTTAATAGTAAAACTAGCTACAAATTAAAGTTTGGAAGTGGTAAGCTTCCGTTAGTATCAATAGATTAAAACCTTTTTCAGAAATAAATTACTTAAATAAACCATAGAAAATTGAGAATAAGGCCTTGAAAAAAAAAATCAACATTTAAGCAGAGGGTGAAGTGGAAGGACAGGGTGGTAGGCAAGAAAGTCATCCAAATTTGGATAAGGGAAAGAAAACAGGCAATGTTTTCTCCTTTTAGTTTTTGTTTGTTTTTTTGTTTGTTTGTTTTTGTTTTTTAAGATTTTATTTATTTATTTGAGAGAGAGAGAGAAAAAAAAAACAAACAAACAGGGGGAGCAGCAGATGGATAGAGACAGAAGCAGACTCTCCACTGAGTAGGGAGCCTGATGTGTCCTTAATCTCAGGACCCAGAATCATGATCTGAGCCAAAGGCAAATGTTTAACTGACTGAGCCACCCAGACTCCCCTTCTTTTAGGGTTTTAAATAATTTTATAAAAAGGAACTCGAAATTTTATTGAAAATCCACTGAATAGTCTACTTTTTGATGTTAAAATATATAAAATGTGATTCGATACTTCCCAATTTTTGCTTTCATTAAGTAACACATTAAAGAACACACTTGAGTAAGTGGAGTCTTTTCTGAAGCTTTAACATGTGCAGTTTTTTATTATTTATAGGTGACTTCATAAGTACATTAACATCTAATGATGAGAAATTAGATGGTATTATAGATCACTTAGCTCATTCTCATAATAATTATTTATCTGCTATGCAGGGATAATTATATTTTGGGGTTTTCTTTGCTAGTTTGGGAAGAGGTTTCTTGTACATGACAAGTTTCTACTTTCATACCTTATATAGTAATACTTATAATTACAATATTATGATAATCTTCTGCCATCCATTGTGGTTAAAGCAAGGTCTGAAATGTGTTTTAAGGAATATTTCCCAGGATAGATTTTTCTACCTATCTTTTATCTTTAAGTTAAAAGTCCTTGTCATTAACTTACTTTCTCATTTTGTTAATGGTTTCCTCAATGGTTTTTGCAACTTGTGGCTAGTAAATGAGCAGACTGTGGGATAATTACAAAGCTAACTTAGAGTCAGGACACCAAGTTTCCTTTCATAACCCTGTCACTGATACATTGTAAAACTTTAGGGAAACTATTTAACATGTAGGTGAGTTTACCAACAATCTCTAAAATCTTTTCTAATTTAAAATTCTTTGCCATCTAAAGAACTCCTGTAAATTGACATTATGAAATGTGTTTGAAAGATGTTTCATATCACTAAAACATGACAAATATATAATCATACATCTCACCATTTTCTCCACATTGTTCTGGAAAAAGATATGGCAGGCAGAGAATTGGTAGATAGTCTTAAAAACTTTATTAAAGTTTAGAGTGGAGTCAGTTGGATAAAAATCCTGTGCTTTCTGAAGTGAAAGCTCTGTCTTTCCTCACCCTGTAAACTCTAGGGAGAAGTACTGCTTTTGCCAAGAGACAGGAAAGCTGTAACAACAATGGAATTCCCATCACCTTGCTACAATCCCTACTGTAATGCTTATGTCAGATGTGACAAATTTTGAAAAGCTCTGTGCAACTAATAGCTGACATGCACCTCTATTCTCCAGACAATCCTAAAGCAAAGAAAAATAGAGTCTTTGATTTTTCTTTGGTGCTGGGTAATACTGTGATGGTACTAAAAGCACCACTATAAAAAAAATGCTAATAGGTACTTGTAAACTATCTGAAGATTATGTGTAAAACTATATTGATTTGATAAATGAAGTAAACAGAATATTCAAGTTATTTATAATTTTTATGCATGTGGTATAATCCCATTGGGCAGATTATTGTCAAATTAAGATAGTGCTACTTTATAGTACCCAAAACAAATCATATGTTACAGTAATATGATTTCAAGAATCACTAAGGTGATCTGAATTCTGAGCTAGAATTCTGAAGTCAAGTTCATTTTTCAATTCATTTCCTTATTATACCGTGTGTGATAATTAGCAAGTAATTCAGCAATTCCTGGGAAATTGTTTTATCTCCTGAACAATGCCTATCTGACAAACCGAGAGAATGGAATATTCATATGGATATTAAATAACATTCTAAATAATTGTGTGAGATTTAATTTCAAATCAAAATGGGGTTCTTTTATTTTATTAGTAGTAGTGAGTTTTTTTTTTTTTAAGATTTTATTAATTTACTTGACAGAGAATCACAAGTAGGCGGAGAGGCAGACAGAGAGAGAGAGGAGGAAGCAGGCTCCCCACTAAGCATAGAGCCCAATCCAGGGCTCAATCTCAGGACCCCGGGATCATGACCTGAGCCAAAGGCAGAGGCTTTAACCCACTGAGCCACCCAGGCGCCTCAGTAGTAGTGAGTTTTTATCTAATCCCCTTTTGGAGTAATAAAGTTGGAAAAAACTCATTAATTCCTGACTTCTTTAAACGTTTTAAAGATGTTCTTTAAATTCCTGACTTCTTTAAACTTCTTAAAATGTTATTGATGCTTCTCTCATTCATCTAAATTAATTAGTAAAAGGACAAATAAAGTTGAAATGAAGGATGAGAACACTCATGGTGAATATACCATAACAAAGACTTGCTGAGTCACTCTACTGTACTGTACAGCAGTACAGCTGACACTAACGTAATATTGTGTATCAACTATACTCAAATAAAATGAAATTCAAGACATTTCACCTCATAAAGAGTAAAAAAGAAGAACATAGAATCTCTCCCAACTTCAAACACACTGAATGATCAGAAAGAAAGGAACTATACTTCTTGACAAGACCAAATTGTAACCAATTCCTAGGCTTATAAGCAGATGAATGGACACTAGGGATGAGGAAAGGTAAGCCATTGTTGCTTTAAATTCAGACTAGCTCAGTTCTTTTCCCCATTTTAAGTAAACTTCAGCATCTACAATCAGATGGAGTTCAATATTATTCATCTGTTCTTAGGCCTCCTGTCATATCTTTTCTAAGCTCCACCTCTGCACTGACAGATGGTTTTTACATAGTATTACAAATAATTTTTCTAGAAATTCTCTTAGTCCTAACTTATATTTAGATGATGACAGTTTTTTTCTCATCATCTTAGGTGTTCTACAGAATTTCATTTATATTATTGCTGATTTAGGTAGCTCTCTATATTTTGTACACATCAAAATAATATTAATTTATAAATAACAATTTACCATTCTCTGAATGAGCAGTGAAGTCTTTTAAAATATGAAAAAAAAATCTAATGTTGAGAGTTACAGACATAAAGAATCCCTACTACTAAAATATACAGCCCAAAATAAACACAAGGTACTATGTTTACCATGGTTTTATATATATGTATAATATACATATATATACATATATAAAACTTAATATATTTATATTTTATATATATAATTACATTTTAATATTTAGTTTTAGTATTGCCAATAATGTTTTATCTGCCTAGCTCTGGAGATGCTATGGATTTTACCACTATTCTTCCAGAAGGTGAATTGAAGAATTTTCCAAGCTATTATGGTAATGATTTAAAGTATTACATAATTTACTTATATTTCTATCTATGTCTGCCATTTAACTTTCCAATAAATAACTTCAAAGACAATTTAAATTTTTTGGCAATAGGCTATATGAGGCAATGATATTGAAATCTGGAGATAATTACTGCAGTTTATCATTAAAGGTATATTAATTAGGATAGTACTGAGAGAGAGACAGAGGGAGAGAGAGAATTGTTGCAGCTAATAATAAAAATCTACATTGGTTTGAATAGTAATATGAGAAATACAGAAAGAAAGGCAAAGAAATAAAGTTAGAAGAATAGCCTCAAGAAAATAAATTATTTTATAATACTATCTGGAATCAAGTTATTTGAATTAAAATATTTACTATAAGTCAGATTGATTGATAATTATCACGTTCCCTAAATTCCAATGTTTAATAACTAGATTTCTCTCTTTATTCCACTATGTACCTTCCAATTTTTATCCTAATAGTACAAATTTTAATTGGATATTTTATTTTAAGTGGAATATTATAAATATGATCTAGGTAGACTATTTTCTTTTTAATGAAATTAAAAATTTTCTTACATACATATATACATGCATGGTAATAGACTGTTGAGAATAATTGGGATCTATCTATATCCAGCCTTTGGTTTCATTTTTTTCTAAACCATTCCAAAGATAAGGGTATATCAAATTTCTTCTGAATAATATATATAAAAAGTTGAAATAACATGAAAGTGTGTACTAAAATTAAAATGTATATTTTAGAGACACATTTAAGCAAAAACTTTCATCTTTGGTAAGAATAGGCAGTGATTTGGTTTTAATTTCTTCTCTTCTCATTCAGAAAACCAACTAGGTCATCAAGGATAACAAAAAAGATTTTCAAAACTACATTCTCAGCTAAATTAGGACACAGAAATGCCTCCAAATTTCATATGTGGTAAAAATGTGGCCAAAAAGCAAAGCCAGCTATCGAGATCACATAGGAAGTCAAGGAAGTACTTTGAGGAGGTAAAGTGTCTTGTGGTTGCATATTTCAGATCTCTCTAGTACATATTTGCTTCCAGAAGAAAACAAAAAGCCTCATCCTGATAGGAATCTGTAGTAAGTATAGTTCTTTTCCTGTGAATTGGGAAGAAAGAAGGTGCAAAAGTGTGTGGGAGTGCCCTGAGGTGACTGATCTCATAGTGTCTACCAAATACATCTTCTAAAAGTGACTGCTTCACATTTGAAGAAAGGACTGTGTCTCTTGGTGACAGCAGACTGTAAAAAAATATCAAAGAAAACCCAACTTATCAGTAGAAGTCTCCATGAAATAGAAAAGGTTCTAAGGGTCACAGGAGGGGTGGCTACACAGAGGTGGCATGAATTACCACTGTAATAACAGACAGAGGGAGACCTGAAACTGTGAAGCCTGAAAATTCCCCTCTTTCTACACTCCACTGAAACCTCCTGCTATTAGTACAGGGAAATTAATTCAGTCCAACACAAGCGCTAGAAAAGGAAAACTCAAAAGTCGACAGAAGTAGGCTTGGGCAATATATTTTAAGAAATCAGTAGAACAATTCTAAAGATGATATAATCTCATTAATAAAAGGCTTCAATAACAACAAAAACATGATAACACATTTCCAACATATTTTTGTTTAAAATGTAGCAGTCAGACTTATGAAGTAGCACAAGGGGTAAACATCCAGAAACTCAAATAACAGTTAAATTGGAAGTAGAAACTTATGATAGACAGTGGAATGTAAAATGAGTTCTGATAAAAGGAAAAGAAAGGAGGAAAAATTAATAAATAAAGAATAAATGCAAAGAAACACAAAAGAGGATAGACACAATAGAAAGTACAATGAGAACACAGAAGATAAAAAAAATTGATACAATGATACATATATACAAAAAGAAAGAAATAATGAATTAAAGTTAACATAGATATAGATCATAGGAAAGGGTAATCTAAAGTATGTATTATTAAGAAAAAAGAAAGAAAAAATAAAAAAGAAAAGAAAAATAATTGAAAATAAGTTTCCTAAAATAACCTAAATTTTGGGGGATCCTCATCTATAGTACAAATCCCAGCATATATAGGATGACATCCACCTCTCATAACATTGGGGCAAATGGAGAAAAATGTAGTTATTACTGAGAATGAGGATAATAATTTATCCATGCCCCATAAATCTCTTGTCTGTTTTCAGGATAATATGAATAAATAAACTTATATATAAATATTATGAATAATATTTAAAGAATTCACCCTTGTTACTAGAGGGATTTCCACTCTAGATTCATGAGGATTTATAAACACATGGCACCAGACACTTGACAGATGAGAACAACAACAGTTTATTTATTAGTCACATATACTCAAAACTTAAGGATTTATAACAAGGTAGAATGTAATAAAGCTAATAAAAAAGGGTTCCTGAATTCTGGTCCATTATGTAAAGAACCTGGAAGTTCTTGTTCTGTCTTAACAACAAGTAAAAACAAAAATCTCTTTTGGAATAATGTTGATATAAGAAAGCCAAACTGTAATTGACATGCTGCTGAAGACTTATTGTGGGCAAGTCTGAGAGTTAAAAACTCCAGGAAACCCAGTCATGGAGGGGAGGGGTGCCCTCACTTTTGTGAGTTTTATCTCCAGACAATTGATCAGGTTTCCAAAGTGAATATCAGCAAAATCCCCCCCTGCTTCTGGCAGAGGGAGGAGAAAAAGAACCATTTTGAAATACTCCAGAGAATTTTTGTAAAAAGTATTGGCCCCAAGAAAAACTACTTTACTAGAGCCTAAACTATTCAGGCTTTTTCAGAGCCTGACTGACTTCTGAGAAGGGATAAACAGTACTTTAGCCTACTCTAGCCATCCTATCCTAAGGGAGGAAAACAAAACAAAACAAAACAAAACAAAACAAACTGTGAAGCATTTATGAAGTTTGGGATTCAGAGATACTTTCTGAATACCTAGACTGAGACTTAATCATAGGACAATAGAATACATCTCATCACACCTTACCATCATGTTACTAAAGGCCTATTAACCACAGCTCTTTTTAAATAGTACGTCATGTCTGGGTATCAAGAAAAAATTACCAGGCATACCAAAAGGCAAAAATAAATAACAATTAAAAAAGACAGATCAGAACAAGATATGTTCTGATAAGCATCAGAACAAGATTGACAGAAATATTGGGATTTTAAAACTGAGAATTTAAAACAACTATGATTAATATGTTAAGTGTGCTAATGGATAAAGTAGATGACATACAAGAATAGATGGGTAATATAAGCATAGAAATGGGAATTCTAAGGAAAAACTAAAATGAAATGCTAATGACCAAAAACACTAAAAGAAGAGTGAATGAAACAAAGAATGCCTTTAGTGGACTTATGAAGTGATTGTATATGGCTGAAGAAAGACTCTGAGCCTAAGGTTGTAGCAATAGAAATTTTGAAAACTGAAACATAAATAGGAAAAATCCTAGAAAGAAAAGAAAAAGAAAAAAAAAAACAAACAAAAATGCCAGAGTTACCAAGAACTGTGGGACAACTACAAAATGTGTATCTTACATCTAATGGGAATACCAGAAACAGAAAAAAAGAGAGAAAAGAATAGAAAAAAATATATTTGAAGCAATGATGACAGAGAATTTCCTTAATGTCATACATGAAACTATAGATCAAGGAAGCTCAGAGAACACTAAACAGGATAAATAAAACAAACAAACAAAAAGCAAAAACAAAATCTATCTCTAGACATATCTTATTTGAATTACAGAAAATCAAAAATTTTGAAAGAAGCCAGGGGGAAGAAAATGTGTTACCTACAGAGAAGCAAAAATAATGATTACTTCTAGGGCACCTGGGTGGCTCAGTGAGTTAAAGCCTCTGCCTTCAGCTCAGGTCATGTTTCCAGGGTCCTGGGATCGGACCCTGCATCGGGCTCTCTGCTCAGCAGGGAGCCTGCTTCCTCCTCTCTCTCTCTGCCTGCCTCTCTGCCTACTTGTGATCTCTATCTGTCAAATAAATAAATAAAATCTTTAAAAAAAAATGATTACTTCTCCTTAGAAGCCATACAAACAAGAAGAGACTGAAGGGAAATATCTTAGGTATTAGGAAGGAAAAAAATAGCAACTTAGAATTCTGTATCCTGCAAAACTATCCTTCAAAAGTAAAGGAGAAATAAAAACTTCTAGAAAAACAAAAATTAAGGAATTTTTTGCTAGTAGAGAGTAGACCTGACTTGAAAGAAATGTTAAAAAGAGTTCCTCAGAGAGAATGAAAATAGTAGAGGCGAAGAACTCATATTTGTATAAAGGAAAAAGAAGCATCAGAAATAGCATAAGAGAAAGAACAATAAAATGGTATTATATATATAGATTTATATCTATACATATATCTATTTATGATAAGAATGACAACAATGGTACAAGGAACGGCATCAAGGAATTAGTATTATTTTGAAATTTCTTGATACACAGACATGTAAAAAAAAATATATATATATATATACATATACACACATATATCCATGGTGTAGTGTTATTTGAAAGAGGGCTTGGATTATTTGTGTTGTAAATTCTATGGGAACCACTAAAAAAGGAATAAGTAGAAGGAAGAGAAGGGGAAAGTGGGGGAGAAGAAGAGAAAGGGAGGCGAGCAGGAGGAAGAGAAAGATAAAATACAAAAAGTGAGGGAAAAAATATTAAATGTTCAATTATACCCCATAAAGCAGATAAACAGTAGAAGACAAATTAGGAACAAAGAGAAAGAGCAACAAGTAGGAAACAGTAACCAATATGAAACATATTAATATAACCATGTGAATAATCACTTTGAACTCAGTAGCCTAAATGTACCATTTAAAAGACAGAGATGTCAGAGTGGATAAAAAACCCAGACCTAATTATATGTTATTTTCAAAAGACCCAGTTTAAATTTAAAAACAACTATGGATTAAAAGAAATGGATAGAGACAGATATATCATACTAGCAACAATCAAAAGAAAGCGGGAGAATTTTTGTTCATTTCAGACATAGTGGGCTTCAGAGCAAAGAAATTTATCAAGGACAAACTGGGGCATTAGATAATGATGAAGAGGTCAAGAAGACATAACAATCCTTAGTATGTATAAATTTAACAACAAAGTGCCAGAATATCTGAAACAAAAGCTTATAGAATTGCCAGAATAGATAAATCTATGATCATAGTCAGAGATTACAATTCTTTGTAAATACTAGTTAGATCCAGTGGGCAGAAAATGAGTGAGGACATAGTTTATCCCAAATGTACCACCAGTCAACTGGATAACAGAGAAAAACAAAAACAAAACAAAAAAAACAACAAAACAAAACCCAGGGGCGCTTGGGTGGCTCAGTGGGTTAAGCCGCTGCCTTCGGCTCAGGTCATGATCTCAGGGTCCTGGGATCGAGCCCCGCATCGGGCTCTCTGCTTGGCAAGGAGCCTGCTTCCTCCTCTCTCTTTGCCTGCCTCTCTGCCTGCTTGTGATCTCTGTCTGTCAAATAAATAAATTAAAAAAAAAATTAAAACAAAACAAAACAAAACAAACAAACAAAAAAAAAACAAAACCCATCTGGGGCCATAAAGCATAGCTTAACAAATTTTCAAGAATTAGAAATCATACAGTGTCTGCTTCCAGACAAAAGGGAATTAAATGAGAAATCAAGGAAGATAGGTAGGAAATCCCCAAATACTTGGAGATTGTATTCATTGGGGTTCTTCAAAGAAACAGACCAGCAGGAGAAATGTATTTAGTTATTATGAGGACTTGGCTAACGTGATTACAGAGGCTGAGAAATCCCACGAGCTAATGTCTGAAAGCTGGAAAACCAGTACATCCAGAGGTATAATTCACTCCAAGTCTGAGGTCCTGAGAACCATGAGAGTCAATGATGTATAATTCCCAGTTCAAGGGCTGGAGAAGATAAGATGAAATGTCCCAGCTCAGTCAGTTAGGCTGGAAAAAGGAGGTGATTTCCACCTTGCCTCAGCTTTTGTTTTATTCAGGCCCTCAATGGACTGTATGATGCCAATTCCCATGGGGGAGAACAATCTACTGAGTCCACTATTCCAAACGCTAAACTCATCTGGAAGGCTCCCATAGACAAACTAAAAAAACATAATAGTGTGGACCCACCAACACCAGGCAAGTTGACACATAAATTAACTATCACAGAGATTAATCAACATATTTCTAAATAATACCAGGGTCAAAAATAAATCTCAAGAAAAATTTAGAAATATTCTTTATTATATGAAGATGAAAATAAGCTCCTGCAAATTTGTGGAATACAGGAAAAGTAGTGCTTTGAGTAGTGCTTTCCTACCTTAGGGAGGGAAAAAAAAGAAGAGCAAATTATAAGTAAACAGCAGAAAAGAGATAATGATTACAGGAGAAATCAACAAAATTAAAACTGGAAATCAGTAGAGAAAATGAAAAGCAAGAGCTGGTTGTTTGAAAGATTGATTAAATAAACAAATTTCTAGCCAATTCAACCAAGGAATAAAAGACAGAAGACACGAATTACCAATGTTATATGAAAGAGAGAACACCAATATATTTCCCATGGACATTAAAAGGACAATATGTGAATATTATAAAGTACTCTATTTCCACATATTTGATTACCCAGGTGAAATGGACCAGTTCCTTGAAAGATACAATCTGCCAAACTCATAGAGGAAGAAATAGACTTTCTGAATAGGTTTCTATTTATTAAGGAAATTGAATATATAATTAATGACCTTTCAAAACAAAAAGGACCAAGTAAAGATGAGTTTATTGGTGAATTGTACCAAACATTTAAGGAAGAAATTATGCCATTTCTCCATAATATTGTCCATAAGATAAAGATAGTGGGAAGAATTCCTAACTTGTTCTAGAAGACTTGATTATTCCAATACCTAACCTGAATAATGACATTACAAGAAAAGAAAACTACAGACTAATGTCTCTTATGAATGTGTATGTAAAATTTTTAAACAAAATATTAGGAAGTTAGAGCAAATAATATATAATAAAAATTATCAACCATGACTACCTGGAATTTATTCTGGATACGCAAATCTGGTTCAACATTCAAAAATCAGTTAATATAATCCATTACATCAATAGACTAAAGAAAGTTCATGTAAGTTGATGCAAAAAAGGCATCTGACAAAATTCCAACACCTATTCATGACAAGAAAAAAATAAAAGCAAATACCTCTTAGTAAACTAAGAATTGAGGGAAATTTTTTCAACTCAATAATGACAATCTATAGGCACACCTGAGTGGCTCAGTCATTAAGCATCTGCCTTTGGCTCAGGTCATGATCCCAGGATCCTGGGATAAGTCCAGCATCAGGGGAAGCCTGCTTTTCACTCTCCCACTCCCCTGTCTTGAGTTCCCTCTCTTGCTGTATCTCTCTCTGTCAAATAAATAAATAAAATCTTAAAAAATAATGACAATCTATAAAAACCTATAACTAATACCATGCTTAAAGCTGAGAAACTCCGTTTTCTCACTAAGATCAGGAACAAGTGTCCCTTCTCATTATTCCCTTTTAACATCATACTGGAAGTCCTAGGTAATGCAGTAAGTACCAAAAATAGAAAGTTTACTAAATAAGAAAAGAGAACAAAACTGTCTTTGTTTGCAGGTGTCATTATTATCTATATAGAAAATCAAGAATAATTGACTGCAGGAACTAATAAGCAACTATAGCAAAATTGCAGGATGCAAAGTTAATATAAAAAAGTGAATTACATTCCTATATACCAACAATGAACAAGTAGAATTTTAATTTAAAAATTCAGCAAGTGTTATGTAACCAACAAAAAACATGAAATACTTCAGTATAAATCTAACAAAATGAGTACAAGTACTCAAGTATGAGGAAATGAGCACAAGTATGAGGAAAATTACAAAACCCTAAAGATATCAAAGGAGAACTGAATAAATGGAGAGATATTCCATGTTCGTAGACAAGAAGACTCAATTTCAAGATCCATGTTTTTTCTCAAATTGATTTATAGATTATGCACATAATCCCAATCAAAATCCCAAAAATTTTGGGATTATTTTGTGGGTATCAATAAACTTGATTCTAAAGGTTATTTGGAAAAGCAAAAGACCCAGAATAGCCAACACGATATCAAAGGAAAGGAACAAAGTTGGAAGACTGACACCACCGAACTTCAAGACTTACTATAAAGCTATAGGAAATAAAATAGCATAGTATTGGTGAAAAAAGCAGACAAACCGATCAATAGAACAGAACAGGAAACCTAGTAATAGACCCATAAACACACAGTCAACTGACATTTGGCAAAAGTGAAAGGCAGTATAATGGAACTAATGGTGCTGGAACAACTGGACATCCACACACACACAAAATTAAATAAGAATAAGAATCTAGACACGGGCTATACACCCTTCACAGATGTTAACTTATAATGGAAGAGATTTAAATGAAAACTGCAAAACTCTAAAACTCCTGAAATAAAACAGGAAAAAAATCTAAATGATCTGGGCTATGGCAGCTACTTTTTAGGTACATCAAAGGGCAATCCATGAAGGAAATAATTGATAAGCTGTACTTCATTAAAATTGAAACTTTCTCTGCAAAAGAAACTCATTAGACAACTCACAGACTGAATGAAACTATATGGAAAAAAATACATTTGTAAGATATTTTTAAAAGTTTATTTTATGTGTATTTCATATAATTCTTGCTTTTATTCGTTCTGCATGCCTTGACTTAAAAATCTTTACAAAATTAACTAATTTCTTAAAAAATATCTTACAATTAACAAAACTAGTCTTTAAAAAAATGGAGAGAAATACCATGTTCTATGACAGACTCCACTTAAGAAATATGTTTGTTCCCTCTAAGTATTATAGGTATTTAAAATGTTCCCTTGAGGCATTTGTATTCATTGATTTAAATTTTTAATTTTAATATTAAAAAGATTAGAGGCACACAGAAAAAACTTTAATAAATTTGAGACATAGAAAATAAAAGGGAAAGTCATTATCTATCACTCCCCACCAGCTTGGTCCTATATATAACAAATTTAATAGTTTGTTGTATATCATTACATATATTCATTTTTATATTTTCTCTATTTCATGAATTCTAAAATATACTTATGTTTCTCTTATGTGATATTACATTGTTTTTTTTTTAAGATTTTATTTATTTATTTGATGGAGAGATCAAAAGGAGGCAGAGAGGTAGGCAGAGAGGGAGGGTGAAGCAGCCTCCCTCCTGAGCAGATAGCCCGATGTGGGGTTTGATCCCAGGACTCTGAGATCATGACCGGAGCTGAAGGTAGAGACTTAACACACTGAGCCACCCAAGTGCCCAATATTACATAGTTTTATAAAATTGTATGTCAAAGCAGTTTTGAGTTACTTTGTATATCTTTAACCTTCAATCTTAAAGGAAAATTTTGTGTCATTAATTCACTTTAAAGCCACAATTGCTTATAGACAGAATAAACACAGAAATGTGTTTCTTCTCTTTATTGAGTGATCCAGTGCTTCAATAATACAACATATGTCTTAATCCAAAGAAACCACTGGATTTGTTTATTTCCATTTGAAAAATCTAATTAATCATAAAGAAAAATGGTACATATTTTTCAATAACAAAAGTGGTTAGGAGCATAGGCTCTGAGTCAGTGCACATTGGTTTCAAATTAGTTCTATCACTTAATAACATCATTGAGTAAATTAATAAAATAAAAAAATTGCATATTTAATGACCTTTCAAAGCTATAGTTATTCTACCCATGAAATAGAAATAATTATAATCCCTGCACTTAAGGGTTGTTGTGAGTAATGACTGTACAGTAAACATTTAAAACACTGTTCGCCACTTCTAAAAAAATGGCACCTCTCTAAAATATGTATATATATTTTTTCATGAGTACCTTGATGGAAGTCCAATCAAGAGCAATCAGGCTATGAATAATTAAATAGTAAATTAACCCAAGTAAAAATACAAGTGGGTTGTAGAGAAATTATCAAAATAAATTAACGTGCTTCAAACATTGCTGATTTATTCTTCAGATTTAACAAAGGCATATTTTTTGTTAATTTTTAAAGGAACATATTTCAGAGGGCTAAGGACAGAAGATGATCTGAAAAATATTGGCTGTAAATACAGTGGGTGGAAGCCCATAGGCTTGGTATGTTTGCTAACACTCAGATATGCTCTGCATATACTTTTGTTCATTTTTTCTCTTTTGTGGACTGGTCCTTTTACAAGCCTATAATTATAATGCAGATAAGAAAGACAATGGTTAAGTATGCATTTCTTTACTATAATTCACTCTTTGAATAATCTTTCCTGTCCTTATTCTGCTAAATAATTCAAGACTTAGACTGAGACACACACAGATGGAAAGATTTATGTCACTAACAATTCATTTGATAATACAAAAGAATTTCTCAACACTATTTGCAAAAGTACTATTATAGATGTTTCTAGAAACCAGCAAATGTACTTAGATTCATTTTGAATCTATATGAAGAAAGAAGTTGTGTTTACCAAAGCAGTTAATGTAATAATAGACTACATTAACAACAGTATAAATTTCATAAAAAGGGAGTTGAATCTTCTGTTTCACTTTGTTGACAAAATCACCTCCTGGATTATTATGTTCCTTTTTTCCTTGCTATTGGCAATACATAAATCTTTTAAGAAAAACTAATGTAGTAGCAAATATTTTGAAATGAAAAGGAGATGCAAAAGATTTGTTGCTCACACAAAATCTTTGTCTACTTTGTAAAATCAAGTTGTTGTTTTTTTTTTTTTTAAGTATATATGGTCACAGAAGCTCAAGTAAATATTTATAGGTGAAATTCAAAAGTACTAATATTTTGGTTCAGTATCAGTAAGGACTTTCTAATGGATTTCATGTCTGCAGTCAGATTTATTACTCTAAGAGTTACTCTCTTGCTACCAGAAGTATTTAATCATAGGCCAAATACAGAATCTTTGAAGATTCCCCAAAATCTATTTAAAAAATAAGATAAAATTATTACAAATAAGAGCATAAATGTCTTTCTAAACTATATATGTACTCACTAGTAAATGTTTATTAAAGTATGGTTTTACCACCCAAGTAAAGTGTATAATTAGTATCTTAAAACAGAAAGATTATTCCATTGTAATACAAAATTCCAAATTTTTAGAAGCATTGGGAAAATTGAGCAGTATCTTTTCCAATTTCAAGGGAAAGTAACAATTTCCCAATTAAATCCTCCTGTGATTGTGATGTTATGGATAAACTTTCCCTTATATTTATTTTTTTCTGAATTACAGATAGCATTCTTCAGATTATAATAAATATGAATCATGCTAAACACATTTAAAGTGACAGGTAATTGAATCAGTGAACTTAAATTTTGATTAATATTAATTACAAAACCTGAACAACAGAAAGAAATGCACATTTGAAGACATATATGCAGAGCTTCAGATCTGTGGATAAAATTAAAAAACACACAAATATTTGTGTAGTGGGACTCTCAGAGGAAAAGAAAAGGGAAGAAAAAACATATTAGAAGATGTAATGACTGATACAACAAATTTAATTTCTTAAAAAAACTATGAATACCTAAGTTCACTGAATCCCAAGTAGGATGGACACAAAATGATTCACTCTAAACACATCATTGCTCAAAGACAAGTAAAACTTTTATAAGGAAAATGGCACCATATTCAAAAGAACAACTATACATTTTATATTTCCATACATGGAAACTATTGTTAAATTAATTCAGAAGGCAAAAGAATAACACATTTTATGTTGTGAAAGAAAATAATTGCTACCCAAGAGTTTTATATCAGTCAAAAAAATCCTTTTGAAATAAAAACAAGATAAATATATTACCAAAATTAAAAAAAAAAACACTGAGGGAATTTGTTGCTATGAGATTTGTTATACAATAAATAATAATGGAATTTCTTCAGTCTAATAGGACATGTCACCAGACAGTAACTCTAATCCATAGGAAAAGATAAAACAACAAAGGGAATGGTAATATATTGGAAAACATAAAAGGGTTCATGTAATATTTTCAAAAATTTTAACTTAATGTTTTAAGGTTACAGATAATATAAAGCAATAACTATCACACTGTTTTGGCGGGTTTATAATACAAATAAATACTGTGTATAATTATAATAAAACAAAAGTAGGGAAAGAAGTAGTAGTGCATTTGAGCAAGATTGCTGTATTTTTTATTTTATTTTATTATTTTTTAAGATTTTATTTATTTATCTGACAGACAGAGATCACAAGTAGGCAGAGAGGCAGGCAGAGAGAGAGAAAGGAATCAGGCTCCCCACTGAGCAGAGAGCCCGATGTGGGGCTTGATCCCAGGACCCTGGGATCATTTCCCGAGCTGAAGGCAGAGGCTTTAACCTACTGAGCCATCCAGGTGCCCCCCGATTGCTGTATTTTTTAAAAAGATTTTTTTATTTATTTGAGAGACAGAGAGTGCGAGTGTGTGAGCAGGATGTGGGAGCAGAGAGAGAGGGTGAAGGAGAGGATCTCACACTGACTCTGTGCTGAGTGCTGAGCCCAATGTGGGGCTCCATCTCATGACCCTGAGATTATGACTTGAGTCAAATGCTCAACCTACTGAGCCACCTAGGGGCCCCAGATTACTGTATTTTTTTAAATTATTTACCTAAATTAGTGATAAATTATGAGGTATATTGTAATTTCTTGAGAAACCACTAAGAAAACAAATAAAAAATATAGGTAAAATGTCAGCAGAATTAGAATTGTATACCATTATATTTGTTTAACACAGTGAATTTAGTATATAAACAGGTGAAACGAAGTAGATATAAACAATATAGCAAATAAATAGCAAAATATCAGGCATAAATACAATCATATTAAATGAGGTTAGACTAAACACTCCCAAGAAAACTCAGATATTGTCATATAGAGTAAAAGTAGGATCTAACTATTTTTCCAAATATGTTTAAAAGTATTTTAATGGAAAAAAAATATGTAACATTTTAAAATGGTGAGTGAGTAGGAGTGGTTATATTAATTGATCATACAAAATAAACTTTAAGATAACAAATACTTCTATCCCTATATTCTAGGGATATAAAGGTATGTTTTACAATAACAAAAAGGTCAATATATTGGGAAGATATAACAAATATAAAGCTACATGCACTTGACAATAGAGCTTCACATTACATGAAGCAAAAAGTGACATCTTTGAAAGGAAAAAGAACTAAGTGATTGTGGTTGCAATTGTAACTCTGCTCTTGATTCTTGATAGATTAGATAAAATATCCTTAAGTATACTTAAGACTAAAGTAAAACTATCAACTAACTTGATTCAACTAATTTTCAAACACTTATTCCAGTGACACAGGATAAAAATTCATTTCAAACACACATGAAATGTTCTCCATGGCAAACCACAAGAGAGGCCATTAAACAAGTCTTAAAAAAATGTAAAAAGATTGAAATAGTTCAAAATGTTTTCTGAACATGATACAGTTAATTTAAAAAGAATCAGCACAAATGAATTGGGGAAAATTCCCAAATATTTGGAAATTAAACCATATAATTAGTATTCTGAGTCAAAGGAGAACTCACAAAGGAAGTTAAGAAAATACTGAAAACTAAATAGGAACTGGCAAACCACCATCAAAATTTATGGGATACAATACTTTCTTTTCTTGCCTATTAGCTACATTCTCCAGTTCTACTTTGAATAGACTATCTCAGAGCAGTTATCCTTGCTTTATATCTGATCTTAGAGGGGCAGCTTTTAGTCTTTCACCATAAAGCATGATTTTAGTTATAAGTTTCTCATAGACACCTTTTATTAGGTTGAGAAAGTTCCTCCACAAGCTTCTTTCTTTGACAACGAAGGTATCAAAATAAGTATGTTTATGTTAAATATACCAGAGGGAAATTAAACTCTCAGTAACTTTGTAAATTGTGTTTACATGTAGAAAAGAGTATCAATACAAAATATCAGGGAGAAAACAGTATTTCCCATTTCCTAAAATCTTTTCTATGTTTCAAATCTCGATGAATACAGAAGTTAAATTGTTTTTGGCTTAAATTGTTTATCTTGCAGTATCCTTTGACTAAATACATTGCAAATTTGTGTAAAGAGGGACACCTTTTTCTAAGTGATATTCATTTTTTGTAGTATATGGTGATCACTATTCATCTCTAAAACAAAGAAAATACATATTTCACTTGTCTAAAAACTATATTATTTAATATAGATCAGCTATAAACAAAGATGAGGTCATAAAAAGAATAAAATCTTTTGGAACTTATAATTATTTGTATTTTATGGGAGGAAAAAGAACAAAATATTTTGGACTTAAATATCAGAAGATAAGTCAACCTAATTAATATGTACTTTCAGCCAAAGATATTGGTTAATTAAGTTTTTGAAAGCTAAATGGTAATTTACTTGCCACTTAAAATACTTTTCTTTTTTTTTTTTTTTAAAGATTTTATTTATTTGACAGAGAGAGAGATCACAAGTAGAGAGAGAGAGAGAGGAGGAGGCAGGCTCCCTGCCTAGCAGAGAGCCTTGATGTGGGACTTGATCCCAGAACCCTGAGATCAGGACCAGAGCTGAAGGCAGAGGCTTAACCCACTGAGCCACCCAGGCAGTCCTAAAATACTTTTCTGATGCAAAATTTTCACCTCTTATAAGAATTCTACCTGATATGAATCATGTTTATAAACATAACATTTAAAATTGAGAATGATGCTTAGATATAATTGGCATATGATTCTATCTTGTGAATATGTTTGATAAACACAGAATCTCATTGAAGTCAATTATTTGAATAGATTGCAGTATAAAGGCAAGGTTTCAACATATGGGAATGCCCAGTATTAATTTAATGAAAACAAGAGACAGTGCTACTTCCATTTATTTTGATAAACTAAATATTTCATATATTTTTATTTTTACATTTTTGTCCAGTGTATATTTCTATATCTACTTAAGAAAAATAACAGTAGGGGCGCCTGGGTGGCTCAGTGGGTTAAATAAAGCCTCTGCCTTCTGCTCAGGTCATGATCTCGGGGTCCTGGGATCAAGCCCCGCATCGGGCTTTGCTCAGCGGGGAGCCTGCTTCCCCTTCTCTCTCTAGCTGCCTCTCTGCCTACTTGTGATCTCTCTCTCTCTTTCAAATAAATAAATAAAATCTTAAAAAAAAAGAAAAATAACAGTAATATCTGAGCTAATTTAGAGCAAAAATCTTACTATTTCAAGAAGGAAATAGCAAGATTCTTAAAAAATTGCCTTGTAAATCATTTGCTCTTGTAGGCTTACATAATTAATATTACATCCAGAAGTGAAACAGTTTGCTGAGCATTTACATAAGTTTGAGAAAAGCTATCATGTATTTTATTCAAGACATGCTTTTCCAATTGTTTGGCTTACTTGAGGAATGCTTCAAAATGGGACTTCAATTGTATATTTCCATCTATTTGCCTTTTTTTTTAATGTTGTGAAGAGAAATTTCTTTGGCAGTCTAGTCAAGAGCAGGGACTGTTTTATGTTGAGTAAATCTCACCTCAGCAGCTAATGTATGTGTGTGTGTGTGTATACACACACAAATGAGGAACAAAATTGTTTAGTGATGAGGTGAGATTTATTCAAGATGTGTTTATATGTGTGTGTTTATATATGCATTTACATATATATGTTTATTGTATTATATATTTATATACATATTTATTATATGTTGTTTACACATACATGTTTTGGTCACATGTGTGTGTTTACACATATATGTGTATACATATATACACACAAAGCTATCTCACACTTAACGTTAACATTTATAAACCCTTCCCATGAAACAAATTCCTACCTTATTTATCTTGTCCATATTAAAATTTTTTTCTCAAGAAAGTTTTCTGTATCTACTGACTTCTGTTATATATCATTCTTCTCCCTTTTACCTTCTAAATAAAGATAAAATTTACACCACACTATTGAAAATGTTCTTGTCGATTTTCCCAAGGATTTATTTTCAAATCCAATGGCAAATTCTATGTCACTGTGTCATGATTTGACTTCTAAAAGATTTTGAACACATTATCCATGACACAATTTCTTTACTTGATTTCTGGGAAAAGCCACTATCCTAATTTTTCTCCGATCTCCCGGGACACTAGAAGTTTCTCTTGGGGGTTTTTTCTCCTACAGATCTCTCAGTATATGAGTAACCCAAGGATTAATCCTTGCTCTCTTCCTGGACAGTGCTCTCTCATTAGTAATAACATTTGTTCCCTGGCTTCAAATACTACATATACTGGTAATTTTCAATTAATATGTCAACTCTCATTTTTGCCCCTGAGTCCCAGACTTAATATATCTCTTTATTTAAATTTTTCACTAGAGGATAGCTAAAATGGAGTTTGTATATCCTTTTCCCATCCCAACCTCTTTTCTCAGTCTTGCTCATACATGCTTGCTACATACTTGATGAAGCCATGATCATAGAATGAAACTTTATTCTACACTTTCCATCATCTCTAACTCACAATCCAATGGCAAGTTCTGTTTTGATCTACATTCAAAATGTATCTCTAAAAACTTTTATTTATTTACTTTTCAACACTTTCACTCTTACCTTCCAGTCAGTCCCAGGCTCCCCTATCTCTCTCTAGGCCAGACTAACATTATGCCTTCATAAATTGTCTCTCCATTTCCAGTCTTATTCTTCTATGTTTGGTCTCCATTCCACAATTCAAGATGAAGAGAAAAGAAAATTTATCCAGCTTTTCTAGCTCTACTACATTTGCTTTTGTTTGCTCACTGATAATTCATTCTACTTCCAATCTTTCAGAATTCTTCAGTATGTAGATTACATAGGAATTGTGTTCTAGTTATATCTCCTCTACTGAAATAATAATTTAAAAAGATGCACACAAATAATTTTCCAGTTTTAAAAATGGGAGGTTGTTCTTATTTATTCATACCATCTTATTTTCCATCTTCTTAAACACTCTTCCAAAGGCTTTTTTTTGTCAATCTTATCTTTATTTATGGTTTATGGGTATATTACCCATATATTATGGGTATTATAGGTATATTATGATTTATGGGTATATATATTACATATACTATGTGTGTATATCAACTTACATTTATACAGGTAAAAAGAAATCAGTAATACTAATTTTAGGAATATGAAGTTTTACATATAATTTATAACACATAATCACATAGCAGTTCTTTTTAAACTATTTTTATAAAAGTAAAAACGTATAAAATTACACAGGATATATAGTAATTTAAGTTTCTATGCTTTCATATTCACTATTTGAAATTATTTTCTTGAGGAGGTGCATGAGGCAAAGAAACAAACCTTTGATGTCAAGGCTGATGGAGATGGGGAATATAAAAGGGAATCACCACAACCTTCTTATGAGGTACAGATAAAGTCAAGTAACACGTTCTAGGTCACATATTCAGTGGTAGATGGGTCTGTGAATCCTTATTAGCTTATCTTTGCCAACTGTCTGTACTCTGAGATTGAAAACATCATTGAATACTTAAAACATATCATTATCCCATAGCTATTTTTAATAGAAGAGAAAACTGAGGCTCAGAAAAGAGAGGTCAAAACTCAGAATAACAAGAAAGCAAGTAGCAGAGTAAAAATAATTTTTGAGTTCTAGAAATGTTATCAGGATGTCTTTTATATGATACAGGGTTAAACAAAACAGATGTGATCTTGTCCTTCATAAAGATTAGTTTAGTGAAAATTAATATTATAGTCAACTATATTATTCCAATGAAGCTTAATCTCATAAATTATTTTAAGTGGATCAAGGAAGATGAATAAAGACAGGAAATCATTTTTTAATCATATGTTTTCATCACTTTCATTTTTACAGATAGCTATTTCAGATGGTTGTTATGATTGAATCACTAAATATTGTACAGCCTGAAAGATCAATGAAAAATTTAATTATAAAAGGACTGCCTTTGATTATTAACCTTTTCATATTTATTGAATACTGAAATAGTCTTGGGTATGTCTCTAGTGACAAACATAGTATCTTAGAATCTAAGCATGTCAGAGTTGGAAGTTAACTGCATTATTCAGTGACAGAAACCCAATTCAACTGAAGAAAGAATGATTTAAACACACACACACAATTTATTTGAAGAGCACTGGATAACTCAGAGAATTAAGGACAGAGCTTCAGGAAGTGGGGCAGCCTTAAGACAGTCAGGGATTGAATACTTGGATTATTATTGGAATTTTTTTCCTGATTTTTAATTCTTGATATTCATGACTTTTGTGTATATATTTTTTGGCAGAGTTCCTGGGAGTTGTTGAATTATTATCTTGATGCTTTTTATCAGAGAGAAAGAAGAATACTTTCTTGGGTATCTACGGAAGGAAATAAGAAAATTCTATGGATAAACTCCTTTTGTCATGACTCAAGGTACAGGCACATCTTTGATCATTTTGTCCTGGGCCTTGGATGCTATGATTTTCCCAAACTGATCACATTACAAACTCTAAGTGGTCAGGAGAGTAAGTTCTATGAATAGAAACTGGTGGATAGAGATGCTGGCAGAGAAAAAAGTAGTCACATATTACTTCTTGGTTGCACAACTCATATGACCAACATACATAAACATATTTTTCTCTTACTATATTTTTAAAGAAGATCATCCCCCCACTTTCAATGAAACTATCTAATATACAGTCATGAATGAGCCCCAAAGATAGGCTTTCACAGTAATATTTAACAACTGTATTGAAGACCAAAATAACAATATATCTGTTCTATATGAATTCCTTCCAGTTCTATCTAGAAGTGGCCCTATCATGTTACTATAGCCTATGTCAAAAATACATGTATGCAAATATATTTTAGAAACTATAATATATATATTATATATATAATATATATAGATCTATACATATATATAAATATATAAATAAAATATATAAAATATATATTATTATATATATATAATAATAATATATAAATCTCCTGTTTAGATAGAACAAGAAAGGATCCTATTTTATAGTTTCTATCAATCAAAAAATATATATAGCTTGTTGAACAAGATTTTGTGTTTCATATATTGTTGAGTGAGAGACCCCTGGTCAGGCTTTGTGACTGCAGAGATTCCCTTTCCATGGGGTTCTCAGTGGACACATGAGAGTGGGCACTGGGGAGCATTTCCCTAATGAATACTATACAGCTTTAGCAGCCAATATTACTTTTGTCATGTTTATGACAGCCTGAAATTTGCTCTAATAAGAGTAATAATAAAGTTTATTTTTACATGTTTTATGGTTTCTATGGCAATGCAACACCATAAAAATGGTTGTCTGTTGATTGTTTGAACCTAAGTCCTACCTATGGGATTTCTATTTCAGAAAGCAGTTGGGGTTCTCTACAATCCCTGGACTTTAGTGACAGGATTCTGTTTTCACCTCTGCCGTGAAGCAAAGTGAAACTATAAGCAAACCCAACTGATTGGAAAATCTACTTTGCCTTTGTCATGGCTATATTTCCATGAATATGCTTTTCAGGGAATAGTATTCCCAATGTTTTTTTTTTTTTTTTTTTTTGGAAGGAGAGAAGTGAGGAGGTCTTGGTTGTCTAGAGTATTAGTTTGAAAGGGCAGGAATATTCAGGCTAGTTCTATTTCTGTGGGTCTTCCTGAATGCTCATCTTACATCCTACTGAGTTTGCTACCTCTCTGCCTTGTCTCATTCTGATCTTAACAGGGAGCACTGGCTTTAGCTTTTATAATCCAAAGAGGTAGGATTCTTTCACCCCTGCATTCATAAATAACTGGTTTCAGCAGAAATGGCATTTTTTAGTGGAGTCAAATACATGAATGGTTCCCTTTGTTCTTCCTTTTTGTTCTCAGGTAGGCCAGTGAGGAAAGCAGCCCTTTTGTAGAAAAATCTTGTAGAAGGTATAAGAAGCAGGCAAGCATTCCAGTATCCTAATATTTTTCTATCAGGTTTCTATAGCAAAGTTCTCCAACAGTGTTCTGGAATTAGGACATGTATGTTGAGATGTGTATTCCTTCAGTCCTCAGGTGGCATGGAACTGTGGAATCTCTGGGCCAGTCTCTGGCCCAGATATTAATTTAGTGACATAAGCAAATATAATTTTAGGATATTAATTTAGTGAAATAAGCAAATATAATTTTATTTATACATATATAAATTTATATATATATAAATAATACATATTTATATATATTCATTTCATCATAAATCAAGAAAATTGTATTTGCTTATGTCACTAAATTAATATATGTATATGTGTATATATGTACACATGTATATATGTATATATATACACACATATATATATTTTTATATATATATATGTACAACATAACAATATAACAAGCACAATTGTCTTCCTATCTACAGATGGAGAAATCCTCCTTATTTATCTACCTCCACCCACTCAGTTTGGTTGGTTTTCCATTTAAGAGTCTTTCATAAAAACACTTTATATGAAATGCCAATTTTTACATTAGCTCGAGTTGCAATGATTGTAGACAGCAGAAACTGATATTAGCTAACAATAAACATGGGATTTATTTTAAGTATATGGGATGATTCTCCGAGTAGTGGGAAAAGGTGCAGAAATTTGAGAAGTTTGGGTGATTATAAGGGTCTGAAATCTGGGACCTGCTACTAGATCATAAGGGAGTCACGAGTCTGACTGATTTGAGGAACACAAATAAAGACAGGATATTACCAAAGACTTAGAACAAAATAAAAACGAAGACCAGATTAAGGCCAGATTAGGTGGACTCTTCGGGTGATATACTAAGTAAAATTTGAGGACACTCCTACATGAGAGAAAAAGCTATTGTTTCACCTAATTTGAAGTCAATTTTTTCTTATAACCTGTCTGTAGGATAGGTTATATTTCAGGTTTTCACAAGTGTCTCCCTATGTCCGAGTGTGTCACACATTGAATGGCAGCTTGTTAGGGATGAGACAAATGATGACATTATTAGAATTAAGGGCTTTTGAAACTTTTGCATTCTAACACTCAGATGAAATTGAAATGGGGCTGCTGAGTAAAGTTATAACCAGGAAGTGGCAAAGGAGAATAATAAATTATCTTCAATCTAGTTCTCAGGCCTCTATTTTTTATACTGCCTCATAGAGACGCATTTTGTTAATAAATTACTTAGCGAATATGAAACTGAACATAAAAACTTGAAATTATGAGTAGTTACTACCTTTAACCTGATTTTCTAGTTAATTTTTTCTTAGGAATCTTATGACAAAAATTTGTATTTATCTTCTCCAAAGTTCTTTGTGGATTGGAAGTGAATAGCACTTCAGCTAGCACTCACCACTCTGAGCAAACACAGAGACATAGAGACCCTCTGTAGTGCAGATAAATCCTATGGTGTACATACTTGAAGTAATAGAAGTTCCCAAAGATTGCATGGGTAAGACCGAAAAAGGTTTTTCTCTTCAAACTCTTGCACATTAACAGAAACAGAAAATTCTCTCTTCATAGCAGGAAGCTGGGAGTTTCTTAAATATACTGGACTGGAGCCCTAAAAGGATTTAAGCTGGAGAGATAATTCTGAAGTGGCTGCTTTGTGGCACTAGCAAATGACAAAGAAAGCAAAGCTTCTGAACAGACAGAAATATGGGTGAGAAAGAATTATCCTCTTTTACAAAAAGAATCCTTGCCAACTGGAATTCAAACAAACTCTTATCAGGCAAGCCAGCTGAAGGAGCTGTAATAATCTTATCTTAATGTGACAAGAGTGTTGATAAACATTTCAAAGTCAGATCGAGATTATCAAATAAATAAAATACTACTTGACCAAACTGTATCTCTTTAATAGGAAAGTAGATACAACTCCACTAAAAACCCATCACTTCTAAAAAATATACTGATGGAGGTCCTTTCATTTTAGGAATAGAAAAATGGGCATTTTAAAAATGCTTGCATTATTTTTAAATATTTGCATTTTTAGAATAATATTTTGGAGACAATATAAATAGCTATAATACAGATGAATAAAAACTAAACATTTAAGGTTCGTTGAAATCAAGAAAGAGTATTCAAGACATTTTTGAAAATGGGGAAAATAATTTAATGCAAGGAGGCTTCCCAGAATTGGTGGGGGGAAATCAAGGTATAATTTATAAAACCTACATTGTGAATGTTCAGGTATTCAAATTTTATAACTGTAACTTGGTGATATATTGAAGATCTTTGTACAATAAAATAAGCGTTCTATTTTTGAATTATAGAGTCAGTGTTAATCTGTGGAAAATACTGATGTACATTCTTATATAAGGGATTTGAAAGCATTATTAATTTCAAAATGTTCACCTAATTTCTAAAATTTTAGTGGCATATATCAGGATAATAAAATCAAGTTGAAATTACATAATCAATGGATTTGGGGAGAAGGTACGTTTCAATAGTAATTTGGAATCTTTAGTCTTGTCAGTCTGTGCTAAGTCAGGACTGAGCAATCAACATGAACTGTTAGCAATTATTTTTTTTCCTTATCTTCTATTTTCCATGTGACTTTTAAATATGGAACTACAACATTTGGATAATGGGTGTTTGTTATATAAAGTTACTGAATTGCCTATAATTGTCATCTGCTTAATAGTTTGCTTTTTCTGTTATGCTTGTTTTTTCAGAAATATTCACTTTCCTCAATTGTTGAGGGATATATCCACCAATAAACATAATTATCATGAGAACTCAAATCTTTAGTACAACAAAGATATATGTCAATATATGCATCATGGAAATGAACAAGAGCTACCTGGATCACAAACTGATAACAGGTAAAAAGCAGGGCTGGGCATTGCGCAAGGACTTGCAGAATCCTCTAGTTTGTTGATGTCTTCTTATTCTTAAAAAGGCTTATTTATGGCCCAGATAAAAAATATATATATTTACTTCTCAGATAACAATCTATATTTTTCATTGAAGGTATCCTGGCAGAATAAGAACCCTAGACCTAAACTAATGAGACCGTATATCCTGGTTTCACCCCAACAGTTTGATTCACTTTTTATACTGTGTAATTATTGAGAGGACCTCTTCACTCCAAAAGTGCTCCAGCTTGTACAATAATGTACACAATCATCTCACCTTCCAGTGTGACTGATTCTTCAACATAGACCTCCATCAAGATTATGGTTACTTTCCCGACATTGTAGTGTATTTCATACAAGACATCTTTGGACTGGCTTAGGTAATCTCTGTAGCTTGTTCTTGGCTAAAAGTTGTATATATCATAAGATACTATCATTGTTCAGTTCACATTATTGTGATAGATCCTGTAGATGTTAGAACTTCTTGAGGCTCCATGTAACAAAATAACTATGGGATCACTAATAAAGTATATTTTTAATTAGCTCACATTGCAGGATATATCGAGGTAGATAGTCTCTGGTTTGGCATCAGCTTTATGATACCATCAATAATCCAAACTCCTTCAATTCTGCTATGCATTCCTTTTCCTTTTTCTGGTTCTATGATTGTTACCTCATGTTTGGAAGTTGGGTGTCATGGCTTTGGCTTCACGTCCATGTGCAAGACAGTAAGAAAGACAAAATGGGATGTCAACAATGCCTTTCTCATTTTCTTTTGTTCCTGAGAAATCCCATTGATGCTTATAGGCCATCTTTCTTGTGTGTCTTATCATACTGAACTAGAACATAGGACCATCTGTAACTGTATTGATGGCTACAAATGAAAATTTCTGACTGACATTTAACTTATATAACACAAGGTAGGAAATCTAAACTGGAATACTATTTTATTCTTATATGTATATTATATATATATTTGTGTGTGTGTGTGTGTATACACATATGTAAATTTTAAGAGAATAAACTTATTCAATTATAAGTCCTAAGGGATTCAATTTATAATGGAACTTTAGACAAATGTTTCACTTTTTTACTTATAGAAATAACATTTATCATCTAATAAGCCAACAAATATTTATGTAATTCACAGTGATAGGTAAAACAGATAGACAAATATAAAATGTGGTCAGAGAGATCATATATCACATTCTATTACTAACTTAATATATTTTCATTATTAATTGTTTGAAAATCATATTTATTCACATACTTTCATTCTAAATTTTTGACAGCCAAATGTAGTCATTATTATAGTCATTTTATCAGTCAGAAATACATGAATTACTTGGTTTTCTGAAACTCACAGAACTAATTGTTGGCTTTAATTCCTTGTGTTTCTTCTTTTTCCCTTTAAAGTAACAGTAACGAGTCTCAAGTATAAAACCATTGTCGAGGTTTAGAAGCGAGAGCTCATGTGTGCTCTGGTGAAATTAAGAGAAGCTTCAGAGAAACCAGGAATGAAATGCCTATTGAGTAAGAGATAGGTCAGTTAAGAGTAGACATTATCGGACAGATATTTCATTATCAGAATCTATATGCAAAGGAGAATGGGTTGGAAATTTTAGGGACAAAGAAACGATAAATCAGGGGCTCTCCAGTGGCACAATTATTAGGTGTCTGCCTTTGGCTCAGGTCAAGATCCCAGGGTCCTGGGCTCAAGCCCTGCATCAGGCTCTCCACTCGGTGGGAAGATTGCTTCTCCCTCTCTCACTCCCCCTCTGTGTGTTCCCTCTCTTGCTGTCAAATAAATAAAATCATTAAAAAAAGATAAATCAGACTAGAAGTTTATTATGATAAAAGAAAAGAAAAGAGTATACCAGGTTGGAAGAAAGCTTTAAGTGATAATAAAGGCATATTGTGATACTTTCTTGGTTTAGTTATTGTGACTTTAAAACATTTAATTTTACAAAATGTTATAATTTTATTGTTATAAGATGGAAAATCTTCATTACAATTAAAATGTAATTAGAGGGGAATGTGGTGGCTCAGTTGGTTAAGCATTGGGCTTTTGATTTTGGCTCAGGTCATGATCTCAGGGTTGTGAGATTAAGCCTCATGTTGGGCTCCCTGCTCAGCTAGGAGGCTGCTTGAGATTCTCCCTTTGCCCTACCTGCTACTTGTGCTCTCTCTCTCTCTTTCAAATAAATACATCCTTAAAAAATATATACATAATTAGAATTTTGATTTCTTATAATCAAAATATTAGGAGTGAGAAAAATGGCTTTATTCATATAGGTCATGTGATACAAGTTCAACTCTTTCTGTAGACATTGTGACACTGAACTTTTATGTAAGTGTTCAAAGGTCTGAGTGACTGTCCTAAAGGAAAAACAATTGCAAAAGCAAACAAACAAAAAACACACAGTTTCAACTTTTCAAACAATTTTGAAAAAATATAAAATAGATAACACATAAAACAGATTTTAGAAGAGAGATGTGATTCATAATATACACAACATAATACTATAAGATATTATAAGCCAAGTAGCCCTAACAGGTTTCTTATTGAACACTCTTCAACATTAATAAACTAGACATTCTTTTCAAGTGCACATGGAACATTCTCCAGGGTGGGAGTCATTTTAAGTCATAAAGTATATTTCAGCAACTTGGAAGTATTGAAATTGTACAAAGTATGTTCTTCTATCTCAACAGAATAAAATTAGAAATTAATAATAAAAAGAAATTTGGGGGGTCCACAATAATGTGGCAATTAACTTAAATAATCAATTGGCCCAAGAAGAAATCATGAAGAAAATTAGAAAATACTTTGAGGTGAATTAAAATGAAAGTACAACATAGCAAAACTATTGGGATACAGCAAAAACAATACTTAGCAGGATATTTTTATCTGTAAACACCTCTATTAAAGAAGAAAGATATCAAATTAATAATCTGTAATCCCCATGAGTATAGGACTATGTTTGAATGTCCTTTCACAGCAGTTGCTCCCAGAATTATTTTCTCCTCTGTCTTCAGACAGTAGTCGCAGTAGTTGCAGTTGACTGTTGTATGACTGATAGTTTACCATTAAAAAAGAATGGATTGGGGCACCTGCGTGGCTCAGTAAGTTAAGTGGCTTCCTTCTGCTCAGGTCATGATCCCAGGGTCCCGGGATAGAGTCCTGCCTTTGGCTCTCTGCTCAGTGGGGAGCCTGCTTCTCCCTCTCCCTCTGCCTGACGCTCTGCCTACTTGTGTTCTTTCCATCTCTAGGCCAAATAAAAAAAATTCTTAAAAAAAATAAAATAAAATAAAAAAGAATGTATGAGTTTTGCTCATTTTATAAAGCCTAAGCTAAGTTGACCACTAGGGATTGTCTCAACTTCTCTGACTGACAGTTTTGTTTTCCTTGTCAGGATTATGTGATGTGTTTTTGTGAAGAGTACTTTTGCTTTTAAATAAAACACACTTAAAGGTGAGAATGCATGATGAACATCAAAGTATCCCAGTGAGACTATAATGTGACATGCCTTGCTTTTTGTTTGCTTGCTTTTTAATAGACTTCACCTTTTAAGAGTTATGTCTTGCTCTTTCATAACATTTTAGTCCATGTAAGTATGGTGATTGCCTTGACTTTCCCCGAGAATAGTCAGTATTGAGCAAAACTTGCCATAATTTTTGTGGAGCTATTTTAATGCTCTTCTGCCTTCAAGAGTTTTGCACGCTAAGTAGTATTTAATAGTGTGCTTTTTCATTTTATAATTGAAATATAGCTGCATCTCACAAATGATGAAAATATGAGTAACCGTAAATCAATATTTTACATTATAAGTAAGGAGTTCTGTTTTTAATAAATGACCAATGTGTTGCAGATACCCATGCATGTGTCTTAAATTAAATTTTGTTTCCATGTGGAGAGGATTTTAGAAAGAGTGTGAGCTTTGACATCTTCTTGAAGGCTTATGTTCTCTTTTGACATAGATTTTTTAAAGGATTACTCTAAACAATTTCTAAATCAATAAGTAATTATCATGGTTCTTTCCAATCAAATAAATATTGACGTAGGCGAAGACATATGCTTTTTCTCTATTTCTGGGAAAGAATGCTGTGATTGCTGTATGCCATCATTTCATGTTAAATAAACTCAGATATTTGTTAAATGAAGTGATACAAAACATTTAAAAGAGACAGACACTGACTATATTGTTTTGTAAGGAGCTATACGAACCTATCCTGGCTTTTTTTCCACCTGGTCTTTGCATATCAGTTTGTAAGAGATATAGTCAGACAATATATTAGTGTTTTTATTTGAGGCTTTAATAGCAAAGCCTGACAGCATTATCTTTACTGTTTATTTCACTGTAAAATTGGTTTATAGTGATACAATTAGTAATGTTAAGCCTAGATATTATAAGAAGTAGTACTGATTGTTCCACAGTAAAGTTCACTTTATAGTGACATTAATGAACAGTATTTGTGCCATAATGTTTTATGGCATCAAGTAATTTCACTGTAGGAAAATAACACTTATCTTGAATACTCTAATCTCACAGCTAAAGTTTGCATTCAGGGTGTATTTTAATTCAACGTCACAGTGACTCACAGGCTTTTCTGACCCCCTAAAGTTGTGAGGATTTTTTTTTAAGCAAAGATATTGCTAGTTATGAACTTTGAAATATTTTGTATTATTAGAATTAGTTTTTTAAAGTTTCTTTTTTCACAATCTTTTGGAATATTTTATGTTCTGCTAATACTGCAAACAAACAAACAAACAAAAAACAAGATATGTTATATAAAAGCCTCAATGCAATGCTTTGATATTCATGCATTTCCAGCTTTAAAGCATATTTTATGTAAAACGCAAGTACCCTTCACAAAAACATATGATGATACTGACAAATAAGTCAAAATTGTCAGTAAAAGTTGAGAAACACAGTTTTTCCATTTTGCTTATGGATTTTTTTCTGTATAAATCACTTTGTGATGATTTCATAACTTGTATTTTATTTATCTATTTACTTATTTATAAATATGGTTCTCTTTTTTCAAAATTTTTCAATTTAATTTAATTTAATTTTTTCAGTGTTCCGAAATTCATTATTTGTGCCTCACACCCAGTGCTCCATGCAATACGTGCCCTCCTTAATACCCACCACCAGGCTCACCCAGCCCCCATCCCCTCCCCTCCAAAATCCTCAGTTTGTTTCTCAGAGTCTACAGTCTCTCATGGTTTGTTTCCCCCTCCGATTCCCCCAACTCACTTCACCTCTCCATCTCCCAATGTCCTCCATGTTATTCCTTATGCTCCACAAGTAAGTAAAACCATATGGTAATTAATTCTCTCTGCTTGACTTATTTCACTCAGCATAATCTCCTCCAGTCCAGTCCATGTTGATACAAAAGTTGGGTATTCATCCTTTCTGATGGAGGCATAATACTCCATTGTATATATGGACCAAATCTTCTTTATCAATTCATCTGACTTTGGAAAACAGTGTACAGATTCCTTAAGAAATTTTTTTTCAATTTTAAGTAAACCCACAACACATATAGGGCTTGAACTCACAACCCGAGGTCAAAAGTTGCATGCTCTACCAACTGAACCAGACAGGAGCCCCATAGCTTGTATTTTAAATTAATATATTTAAAATATAAGTTTAATTTTAACACATAATATATCTGTACCATAACACATAATATAATAATATACCCAAAGATATATAATGACATTGTTATAAATTGATTTATAGTTACCATACCATAATGTTGACTAAGTGACAAATGAGTTGAATTACTCTTTGTCTGTTATATTTATCAGGATAAGTTAGAATATAGCTTGTTATATAACAGTTCAAAACTCTCAGCTATAGCACACTGAAGACTGCTTCTCACTCATGAAATTCTAGGCAAACTCCTAGATACTTATCTTCCATGTAACAATGATGGAACCTAGGAAAGCTTTCATTATCCTATCACTGAATCAAGTTCCATTCAGTGTGACAGATTATAGAATTCCAGAAGGCATTCAACTGACAATTAAATACTTTGTCTAAGAGACAATAAACATGACCTCTGATCACAACCCACTGGCCAACACTAGTTACACTGCAACTTTCAACTGCATGAAATTGGGAAATAGTTTTCATGTACCCCAAACATGTAGAAAAATGATGTTATAGTTATAAATATCAAAAATCATGGCTAGATGTAACAATTAGAATCAGAGTCAGATATTATAGCTTGAAATACTAGAAATTGTTATTGCCCATCAAAGCATTGGTCTGTGATTAGTTATATTGAATATATATATTCCTTATCATTACTTGTTCTTAAATAAAAACCTATAAACTATTGAATAATTTCCCTTGAAAAGTGGACACTTTCAAATATTTTTCAATTCTTTCTAGACATAAAGATATTATATATAGTGCATGATCCATTAGGGAATGGAACATTCTTGTAATCAACTTACTATAAAAGGGCTCAGGATATTCATAAAGATATCACATACCTGGTGTCATGTGGCTTGTTACATTAAATTATATTAAACTGATTTTTAACCTATCAAAAGAAATTATACATCTTAAATTTTGTTATTGGTTAATATCTCTCAGTATTTTACTTGGAAACAATGATTACAATTTGAATCATATATTAGTTACACTAATTTATTTGTGTTGCTGATTCAACTCTTTATCATTACTTTCTTTTGGTAAATGATATTGCTCATAAGCTCGTTTGTTCCAAATACATAATTTATTTAGTTTATTTTGATGTAGTTGAGGGATGAGTATATTGAAAGCTCAAAGAGACTTTAGTCTGAAGCTAAGTGGATAGAGTAATATCTAAGCATTGGACAGGATTGCATAAGCACCAGAAGAACTCTTTCTTATATGGAATCAAAGAAAATTTATGACCAAAATACATAGTATTTTGCTGGGTGATATACCTGGGCAAAAAAATAACCAGGAGAGATTTATATATGCCCTTCCAGAGTAAATGATCTGACATAGATCAGAAAATAATTGTGGGCAGGACACAAAGAACAGAATTTCTCTGATGCTCATAACAAGCCTCAGAAACATTTACCTCTATTTTGTAAGCTGTACAGCTAGGTTAAAACTGATGCGAGAATAAATAACCTGTTTTCAACTTTCTTTGTTTTATGCCTGGTCTTTGGAGATTGTGTCTCAATTCTGTGGGAAAGTTACAAGAAATGAAAAAGTTTAAATTTAGAATTTTTTCTTTCTCAATAATTAAAGCAATGACTAGTATGCCTTTTCATTTATCCCTTCTGATTTTTCTGACCCAAGAAGCAATTTGTTCAAGTTGTACAAAATGTTCCACTTGTTCATTAAGATTCCTGTGTGATCCTAAATGGTTTTCTTACTGAGTTTTTCTTATGATAATCTTCATTTTTCAAAAGTTAATTTTTGATATTACTCTCTCTGGTTCTGTTAGCTTAAATTTCTGCAGTGAATAGAGCTGTCCTGAGGAGTAAAATGTATTCATGAGTATGAAATGGTTTGCTGATGTTAATGCTAAATCATCTAAGTTACTTAGTGGGTTAAAAGGTATTAAGAATTCTGGAGTATTTTTTTTTAATGTTTTTGTTCAAATTTTATAGAGCTAAAAGCCAATTTCCCATAATAATTTTAATATAATTTAATGCATAGGAACTCACTCATTCCATTTCATATTTGTGTTACTCTTTAAGTGATAAATATTAATTAATTGAAATGTTATCTTCCTGATTTTTTTTTACTTTTTCCTTTGAAAATTACTCATTTTTCCTTTTAAATTTTGTTTTTAATAAAAACTATATATATTTAAGGATATAACATGTTGATTTGATATACATATGCATAGTGAAATGAAAACTGCAGTCAAGCTAATTAACATATCATCTCCCCACATTTAGTCATTTTTTCTGTGTGATGAGAGTACCTGAATATGCTCTGTAGTAAATTTCTAGTATTCAGTGCAGTATTATTAACTATAGTCATCATGCTACATTAGATCTCGACAGGTATTTATTTTATATAACTGCAATTTTATACCTTTGACCAAGCACCATTTCCTATTTCTCCCCACCCCTGGTAACCACCGTACTACTCTTTGCTTCTACATATTTGGCTTCTTTAGATTCTCACAAATAAGGGAGATCATGTAGTTTTTTGCTATGTTTGGCTTACATCACTTAGTATAATGTCCTCCAGATTCATGCATGTTGTAGATGGTAGGATCTCTTTCTTTTTTTAAGGCTGAATAATATCCTATTATATATATAAACCAAAATTTCATTATCCATTCATCTGTTGACAGTCACTGAATTGTTCCTTTATCTTGGCTGTTGTGAATAATGTTGCAATAAATATGGGAGCATAGCTATTTCTTTGAGGACCTGATTTCATTTCATTTTGGTATACACCAGGAAAGAGATTGCTGGATTATATGGTAGATATATTTTTAGGTTTTTCAAAGGAACTTCTATACTGTTTTCCTAATGGCTATACTAATTTACATTCCCACCAATGGTACACAGGGTTCCCTTTCTCTACCTCCTGGATAATTCTTATTTTTTGTCTTTTTTTTAATAATATTCATCCTGACCATTGTGAGGTGATATCACATTATGCTTTTGATTTACATTTTCCTAAGTAATTATATTGAACACCATTTTATATATCATTTGACCATTTGTATGTCTTCTTTGGAAAAAAGTCTATTCAGACCTTTACTCACTTTTAATTGGGTTGTTTGTTTGCTTTTGAGTTGTATGCATTCCTTTTATATTTTGGATACTAACCCCTTGTCAGATACATGTTTCACACACACATATATATATTTTTCTTTTTCTGTAGGTTGCTTTTTCATTTTTTATTTTTAAGATTTTATTTACTTATTTGAGATCAAGAAGAGAAAAGAGGGAGAGGGACATGTAGGCCCTGTGTGGAGTGCAGAGTCCAAGGTGGGGCTTGATCCCACAACCCTAAGATCATGACCTGAGTCAAAATCAAGTGTCAGGTGCTTAGCTGACTGAGCCACCCAGGCACTACAGTTGCCTTTTCATTTTGTGGATTTGTCTCCTTTCTTGTGTAGAATCTTGTTAGTTTGATAATCTCACTCATTTATTTGCGCTTTTGTTACTTGTACTTTTGGTGTGATATACAAAAAACCATTGCCAAGACTGATGTCAAGGAGTTTTTTGCCTGTGTTTTCTTCTGGGAATTTTATAGTTGCAAGTCTTACATTTAATTTACTTTCACTTGACAGAGGGAGTTCTATAGTTGCAAGTCTTAAATTTAATTCACTTTTTCACTTGAAAGAGGGAGTTTTATAGTTACAAGTCTTACATTTAATTCACTTTCAGTTGATATTTGTGTGTCATGTAAGATATTGGTCCAGTTTCTTTCTTTTTATTTAATTAAGTTATTTATTTATTTGTCTATTTATTTATTTTTTAGGCAGGCTCCACACACAGCATGGAACTTAATGCAGGCCTAGAACTCATGACCCTGAGATCATGACTTGAGGTGAGATCAAGAGTTGAATGTTTAACAGACTGAGCCATCCAGGCACCCTGATCCAATTACATTCTTAATTCCCTTTTTCTCTTCCTTTAAGTTTCTAGATGATGCTAGAGAGAAATTCTGCTCTCTATGGCTGCTCAGTTATTTTCTGGTCTCTGTCGTATCATTTATAGGAAGAATAGAATATAAATTCTCCATTTTTTTGGTGAGTTTTCATCTATTAGATGACTTATGTATGAAGCTGAGATGCTTATAAATATGCAGGATATTTATTGGTTCTGTATAGGCTACAAATAAAACTGATGTTCTAATGAATATATATAGCTAGAAGCCTGGGTTCCATACAATTGTGTCAATAACTAGCTATAAGTGTTGGATATTGCACATACCCTCAATAGAATTCATCATCATTATTGGATGATAATTTTCAAGAGTTCTTATATTTAATATAAGAGTTCCATTATTTAATTCAGTTTCCAGGGAATGGGCATTTGTCATTAAGACATCTCTAAAAATTAAAATTCATCTCTCAAAATTCATTACACTAGATTAGAAGAATGTTATAAGGATGAGTCAGCATAGTTATCAGCTACATGCTACTGAAATAAGTAATCATAGAGTGAATTTATAATATCCACCTTAGATGACACTAGAGAGAAATATTAATATATTCTTAAAGAAAGAATAAAACAGAATATAAAACAAAGCTTAAGTATAATTCTCGCTTTTTAAAAATATATCACTTTTTTTTCTTATGTTGTTGACTTATCATTTATTATTAATTCCTTATGACTAATACTTTTAATATGTATATACTTTGAAAATTGTAAAGACTATGTAGCTGTGCCTAGTAAGTGTTATACTTGGTCATAAAGCAACCTTAAACTGATTGGAAAGAATTTAAATCTGCATATGAACTCTCATCAGAGTAGAATGATGGAAGTTGGTTGTACTAGAAGCTTTTTCTTTTGCCTGGGAATGACTCAAATGTCATATTCAGGCAAAGACATATAACTCTCTTGATTCTCAATACACTTATTAGATTATTATAATTATATATTTAACTATTTTGCACATATTTTATTATGATATATAATTATATACTATCATAATATAGTATATATATTATATAATATATAATGATAATATATTACAAAATAATAATATATACACACACACACATACATAGACTATAATAATGTAATATAATACACATACACATATATATATAGGCTTTTAAAAGCAGTCAGGGGGTGCCTGGGTAGCAGTCAGTTTAGTGTTCAACTCTTGAGTTCTGGCAGAGCTCTGATGTCAGGGTGATGAGATCAAGCCCCACATGGAGCCCCGTGTGAGCTCCGAGCTCAGCATGGACTCAGTTGAATTTCTCTCTTCCTCTTCCCCTACCTCTCCCCCGTGCGCTCTCTCTCTCTCATTGAAATAAACAAATATCAAAAAAAAATTTTTTTCAAAGCAGTCAGTAGTGGAACAATTCAGCAATTTTCTTCATTTAAATTCACTTCCTTGTGGTGATAAGATCACTAAATTGATGGATACAAGCGAGGCTGTAAACGTTTCACAGATGTTATGTATGCATTTTTATGGGGAAGTTTGAAAAATCCATCATTAGTTTCCCCACTGAGGATGTGCTTACTTGTGAGAAAGCTACAAAGATTCTACAGTGCATGTTCATAAACTAAGTGCTTTCCTCTTTTGACGTTCCACAACAAACAGATTTCTCTGCTGGTTAAGGCTGAGGTATAAACTTCACCCATAATGCTCATTTATTTAAAAAACTTACCATTAGAAAGATAAATTCTTTCACTGCAAAATAAATTGGCATCAACTAAAGACTGGCTCCAAATCTCTCTTTCTGGCATTTTACTCTGGAAATACCTGTTTGACCATCTCTGCTCCCAGGGACCCCATGAAGGAAGCAACATTTTCACCCTGCACTTTCAGCTTCAGCCCAAAGCATAGCTTTTATGTTTATATTGTTTTGAATTTTTCATTTTGCATATGCCAGCCATCATTTATTTTTATTACTTCTTTTGTGATTATTAGATTTTTATTAGATATGATTATTTTGTTTTTGAATCAAGATATTTTGCAAATTTAAACTTCAGACAAATCATTGTAGGGACCCCTGGATAGCTCAGTCAGTTGCCTTTGGCTCAGGTCATGATCCCAGGGTCCTGGGATTGAGCCCGGCATTGGGGTTCCTGCTCAGAGGGAAGCCTGATTCTCCCTCTTCCTCTCCTTGCCACTCCCCCTGCTTGTGCTCTCTCTCTCTCCCTGACAAATAAATAAATTTAAAAAAATAATTAAAAAATCATTGTAGTTTTATCTTTACACCTTTTTTTTTTCTCTACGATTTCATTTTTAAATAATCTCCACATTCAACGTGGGGCTCAAACTTACAACGGAGAGCATCAGTAGATGCTCTACTGCATGAGCCAGACAGGCACCCCCTTTAAATCTTAATTTGGTTAATGATACAATATGAAGGTTCTTAACATTTGCTTTGACATTTTACATCATTATTATTCTCTTATAATGTTGAATTTTTAGACTGTTTTATTACTATTACTTTTAATACACTTTAAAATTTTTTTCAAGTTTTTATTTAAATTCCAACTAGTGGGGTGCCTGGGTGGCTTAGTTGGTTAAAGCCTCTGCCTTCGGCTCGGGTCATGATCCCAGGGTCCTGGGATCAAGCCCCACATCGGGCTCTCTGCTCAGCAGGGAGCCTGCTTCCTCCTGTCTCTCTGCCTGCCTCTCTGCCTACTTGTGATCGCTCTCTGTCAAATAAGTAAATAAAAAAAAATAAAATAAAAAAATAAATTCCAACTAGTTAACATACAGTGTAACATTATTTTCAGAAACAGAATTTAGTGATTATCACTTACATACAATACCCAGTGCTCATCTCAACAACTGCCTTCCTTAATACCCATCACTAATTTTCAGGACAATTTTTGATTTACAGAAAATTTATAAAAACAGTACAGGAAGTTTCTAGGTCTTCTCCATAGTTTCTCCTATGAACATTTTCTATCAGTATGGTGTATTTGTTACAAGTAATGAACCAGTAAGGACATATGTTATTAACTAAAGTCTGTATTTCATTTATTTTTTCCTTACTTTTTCCTTGATTTCCTTTTTGCGTTCTAGGATCCCATTCCAGGTAACATAATATGTTTAATTATTATATCTCTATAGGGTTCTCTTGGCTATAGCAGTTTCTCAGACTTTCCTTTTTTGTTTGTTTTTGTTTTTTGAGTTTTGTTTTGTATTGTTTTTTGAATGGCCTTGACAGTTTTGAGGAGTTCTTGTCAGGTATTTTATAGAATGTCCCTTCACTTGCACTTATCTGATGTTTTTCTCATGATTTGTTTGGTGTTGCCAGTTTGGGGGAGGAAGACCACAGAGTATAGTTCCTCAAAACTTCTCAGAAGGCAAATTCTCCCAATTTGAAATAAAATAACTTTTTAAAATAATGGCACACAATAGACATATACATATACTTGTTAGCCAATATTAATATGACTGAGCCTTTAACTTAAAAAGAAGAATGAAGACATGTGAGATTATGAAAATAATGCAAATGATCCAACTATGGAGTGAAGAGACTTACGCTGTAGAGCCAACCACACAACAAGTGACCTTCACTTCTGAGAGTATGGGAAAGCTAAACTGGTTCTATTAAGAGAAAAAAAAAAAAAAAGTAACTGGAAAGCCAAAGCAAAAACATTAAAAGGTAGTTCTCATAAAATTGAAATCTGGCCATCCAAATGCATGAAAATTGGAGAATCCCAAGAAGTATACACACATGTGTCCTTATTACTGCTCTGAGGAGCAGATCATAAAATGCAACTAGTTAAAATTCTGCTATAGGCATTCTGTGTGTGAATTCTAAGGAGAAGAGGGAAGATGTTGAGGAAGAAAAGTTTTGAAGATTAGCATTTCCCTTAGTGAAAATTATTATGTTACTGTATCTGCCTTTATATTCTTACAATATTTCCATTTGTTTGTTTTCTGTGGAGAAATTTAATAGCTTATTTTGCATCCTTAGCAGCATCTAATTTTATACTGAGGAATTCACAAGATTAAGGAAAGATACTAATGCTTGTATAATTAAAGAAAACAGTGTGCAACTTTAGTAAGATGAAAATGGTTATAGTCTCATTTTATCATGAAGCATTCTTTATTAACTGACATCTCTACACTACTGTACTGGGGAAGAAATCTGATTTTCATGATAATGGTTCTAGTGTTCTATAAACTTTGGGTATATAGTAGGTTTCCTCTTTTTGAAGTTTTGTTTTCCATACTTGCAGTTACTTACAGCCAACTGTGATTCAGAAGCAGAGGATCCTCCTGATGTATTGTCAGAAGGTCAACAGTAGCCCAACACTACATTACAATGCTTATTAAATCATTCACTTCACTTCATTTCATCCCATAGGCATTTAATCATCTTATATCATCACAAGAAGGGTGAATAACACATGGTAATATATTTTGAAAGAGAGAAAGAGACCGCATTCATATAACTTTTATTATAGTATATTATAGTATATTGTTATAATTACTCTATTTTATTATTAATGATTGTTAATCTCTTACTGTGCCTAATTTATAAATTAAACTTTATGTTAGGTATGCATGTATAGGGAAAAAGAAAAACAGTATATATAGGGTTGGGTACTATCCATAGCTTCAGGTATCTATTGGGGTCTTAGAATGTATCCCCCATCAATAAGAGTCACTACATTTTATTAAAAGTACACTTTGAAAGCTTGCAGTTACTTACAGAAAAAGAAGATTTATTCAAAGATAAAGCAAATAGACATAAACAGCATTTCTTTAGTTTAGATATCATCATTGGTATTTTTCTAGATTAGATATCAGCATTTTGAAACAATGGAATGACTTCCCAAGAGACATATGTGGATTAGTGAGATGGAGAGGTCATATTTCCAAACAAATTATAATAATATACTGGAAATAATGTCCAGCTTGCATAAAAAATTCCCCATATGAATTATCACATTAAGTGCTCTTTATATTTATATTATTAAATATCTTTTATCATCTTTTAACTTGTAAATATTCAAATATAAAAATATGATAATTTCATGTGTGAAATACTTGATTTACTAGAATAACTGTTTCTTCAATCTGATAATAAATTATAGAATCTGGGATTGATCATCATGGATAGCACAAAAAATCATAATAAAATTTTGGTATGTGACAATGTGCTATACATGCCCTGCATATCAATCCTAAGAATATCTTGACTGACTTATGGAGAGCTGCTCCCTGTGTTCCCTTCAGGGTTTATTAATACATCATAGAGCTAATTCCACAAATTCTCAGAAGTGAAGTAAAGCCTTTTCTCTACTTCTCACAGGCTCTACAATTCACTTCTGAAGGGAGTTTGAAAACTACGTAAATAATATAGAAGCTTTTAATACTAGTAGACCAATGCAGTAATAAATAGAACTTAGAAGGTCTTTTTATACTGCTCATCCTAATCCTTAATCTTCACATATATTGCTTAGAATTTCACATGACTTATCATAGTACACTTTAAGTTCTTACAGTGGAGATTTGTTGCAATAAAAAAACCTAGTATCTATTCAATTTCTCTGCAAATGGTACTTGATTTCCTCCTTGAGATCATCATTTCCTTTTTTATTGATGTATAATTAACATATAGTATTATATTAGTTTCAGGTGTCTAATATAATGATTCAACAGTTCTATACATTTCTCAGTGCTGATCGTGATAAGTGTACTCTTAATCCCTTTTATCTATCTCACCTATCCCCTACCCATATCTTCTCTGCAAACCACCATTCCATTCCCTGAATTTAAGAGTCAGTCTTTTTTCTGCATTTGTTCATTTGTTTTGTTTCTAAAATTTTATACATCAGTGAGATCATATGGTGTTTGTCTCTGTTTAACTTATTTTGCTTAGTGTTATACCCTAAACATTCAACAGTGTTGTTGCAAATGACAAGATCTTATTCTTTTTAAATCTTATTAAATATTAGTGAAGTATATACATCTTCTATATCCATTCATCTATGGATGGACACTTGGGTTGCTTTCATATCTTGGCTATTATAAATAATGCTTCAATAAACCTAGGGTGCATATATCTTTTTGAATTAGTGTTTGCATATTCTTTGGGTAAATACCCAGTAGTGGAATTACTGAATCATATGGTACTTCTATTTTTAAATTTTTGAAGAATCTTCATACTGTTTTCCATAGTAGATGCGCCAATTTGTATTTCTCCCTAGAGTGCCTAGAGTTCTTTTTTTCTTCACTTCCTCACCAACACTTGTTACTTATTTTCTTTTTTCTTCTAGACATTCTGAAATTGTGGTTTTGATTTCTATTTCCCTGATGATTACTGATGTTGAGCATCTTTTCATGTGTCTGTTGGCCATCTGGATGTCCTCTTTGGGAAAATATCTATTCAGGTCCTCTGCTCATTTTAATAAGATTATTTTGTTTGTTTGCTTGTTTTTGAGTTTGGTCTTTTTTTTTTTTATTAACATATAATGTATTATTGTTTCACGGGTATAGGTCTGTGAATCATCAGTCTTACACAATTCACAGCACTCACCATAGCACATACCTTCCCCAATGTCCACCACCCAGCCTCCCTGTCCCTCCGACCCCCCTCCCTTCCAGCAACCTGCAGTTTGTTTCCTGAGATTAAGAGTCTCTTATGGTTTGTCTCCCTTTCTGGTTCCATCTTGTTTCATTTTTCCCTCCCTTCCCCCCACAACCCCCTGTCCTGCCTCTCACAGTCCTTATGTCAGAGAGATCCTGTGATAATTGTCTTTCTCTGCTTGACTTATTTCACTTAGTGTAATACCCTCTAGTTCCATCCATGTCATAGCAAATGGCAAGATTTTGTGGATTTTTTGATGGCTGCATAGTATTCCATTGTATATCTATACCACCTTTCTTTATCCATTCATCTGTTGATGGACATCTAGGCTCTTTCTGTAGTTTGGCTATTGTGGACAATGCTGCTATAAACATTTGGGGGCACGTGCCCCTTTGGATAACTACATTTGTATCTTTAGGATAAATATATTTTGGGGTTTTTTGGTATCGAGTTGTATAAGATCTTTCTGTATGAAAACTAACCTCTTCTTGAATATATAATTTGCCAATATGTTCTCCCATTCAGTAGTTTACCTTTTAGTTTCATCAACAGTTTTGTTCACTGTACAAAAGCTTTTTATTTTGGTGTAAATCCAATAGTTTATTTTTGCTTTTGTTTCCCTTGCCAGAGGAGACATATCTAGAAAAATGTTTTTATGGCTGATGTCAAAGAAATTACTACCTATGTTTTCTTCTAGGGGTTTTATGGTTTCAGGTCTCACATTTAGATCTTTATTCATTTTGAGTTTACTTTTGTGTATGAGGTAAGAAAGTATTCCAGTTTTGCTCTTCTGTATATAGCTGTTTAGTTTTTCCAGCACCATTTTTTGAAGAGACTGCCTTTTCCCCATTATATATTCTTGCCTTCTTTGTTGGGGATTAAGTGACCACTTAAGTGTGGGCTTCTTTCTGGGCTCTCTATTCTATACCAATGATCTATATGTCTATTCTATGCTGGTGTTTTGATTACTACAATTTTGCAATATATCTTGAAATCTGGAATATGATACCTGCAGCTTTGTTCTTCTTTCTCAAGACTCTTTGGCTATTTGGGGTCTTTTGTGCAAGACCATGATTTCTTCAATTAGTTCATTCATGTGATTCATTAAGTATTAACACCTTCCCTCCACAAACACACATATGTTCATGTTTGGGTACATGACATAACTCTCTATCATTAAGATTTTTGTTTTCATTTCAAATGTTGTGGCAATTGGGTCAAATAGGACCAATGTCCAAGGTTGTCAGGATGAATATATGTGGAGAATCATGTGTCAACAATGAGAAAAAGATGTTCTCATTCTCTAATAATGAGTTTGCTAACTGTAAAGATAATATAAGTCCACAGTTGCCAGAAGTCCTCAAATGTCTGATAATCAAACCAACACAGATCAAAGTAGCAACCAAGAAAATTATTTCTGATGATACTGAACTTCTGGATCTCAAGCAACGTCTGAGGCAGCCATCTCTTTTAACTGTGCTTCTATATCTTCAACCAGAGGGATCCCAATACTAGGTAGTGAAAGGTGAAGATGTCATTGACAACTTTCTATATGTGGACTTGTCTAAATTAGGTAGGTAGAAGACAGTGTAAGTCCAGAGATTCCAAATTGTGAGAATGACAGTATATTTTACATGGGAGCAAACTGGCAGAGTAACCTTTTGTACCTGTTGTATCCAGGACCTCATATTCTTAAGGTATTTATCAAGTAAATATTAGATTGCTGAAGTTTCTTTGCCAATTGTCTTTAAGTGACCTTCAGCAGAATACAGAAAAACTTTGAGCCTGGCACATGTGAAAGCAGAAGGAAAACAAACAGCTTTACAAATGTTCCACTGGCAATCTCAGTGTAATTCATTGGAATAGAGTCTTCTAATGAATTTTACAGCATTTCAGTCTAAAAATGGATGGAAAGGGGAGTCTGAATGGCTCAGTCAGAAGAACATAAGACTCTTGGTCTCAGGGTTGTGAGTCTGAGTTCACAATGGAAGAAGAGATTACTTAGAAATATATAAAAATTAAAATATAAAAATGGATGGAGAAAAAATAAATGTGTTAAGAAAAAATATGTGATAAAATGAAAGCTGGGCGAAATCCGGCCATACCATAAATATTTTTTCACTCTCCTTCTAGAGAGACAGTTACTTTCTGACAGAAAGTAACTCTTAAGTTCCTTAAAGTGGCCATACCCCTGAGAAAGATTTCCATTCCTAGGTTATTGCTTCTCATTATCCTGAGGTAGGGGCCAAAAAAGAGTACATTACATCTGGCTGCCAAAAGTCCACTGTCAGCCTTTGGGTTTGAGTTATGTAGTCATGCATGTGGGACCATACATTGGATCTTTCTCATCTGTGTTCTGACTGCAGTCCTGCCTCAATTGTATGACTGCCCAAAGAAGCAAAGATGGTGAAAGGCCATGTTGATTCTACAAGTCTTCTACTGTTGACACCCAGAAAAATTACTCCAATCCTTCAATAGACTCTACACTCATTCAAGTCATATCTGTTTCCTCAGAGGACTTTTAAGAACATAGCTTTCCAAAGCCAATGAACCTTTTGCTTGATGTTTGCTTGATGTTTGCTTTTGATTCATGCAGTGATGGTGAAATATCCTGGGAGGATCTCCATGTCCACTGTGAGTAAGTGGACATGCTGAGGAAACAGGACTGTTCTTTTTACATTTTCCAACAATCTCCTCACTTATTTTCCTAAGTGGTGATAGGATTATGATTCTACCAATATTGAGAAATTATATCATCTCTATATAATGCAGTGATTACAGACTAAGGATTTCAAGAGAAAAAATGGTTAGAAGATGTGCTATTCTACATTTGTGATTTAAAAAAATCCAAATAGTAGATATAAATAAACAGAAAATAATCATACATATTTTCCTGCATACTCTGGGTAAGATTTGAATTTGTGCTTATCATCAACAAAGAACAGTAACAACCCTTGAGAGACTCAGTGGAAGGCAGAACTCATAGGTGGCACTCTGATTGGTGCAGCATGCAAATAATTACATAACAAGCATTAAATGGTACTCCTTAGGGAACAGGGACAAGATCTATATAGTTTCAATGCAAATAAGTACCAAAGAGCCACAACATTATTAATAGTAATTGTATTGTTTCTTTTTCATTATGGAGGGCTACATGAAGTTAGCCAGGAACCTGTGGTAATTTTTATTCTCCAATAAATATCCAGAAGAGAAGATATCTCAACATGGTAAAGAATCTTCACCTTCATTGATCAGACAACAGTTGAATACATAAGAATGTCTGCCCCTCCAATTATTCTAAATTTTCACTGGTTAATCACTCTACTCTACATAAGCCCATGGATGTAGAAAGACATTTTTGGAAAAAAAAATTTTCCTGACCTCTTACATTCTATGGTTGGCCACACAGAGAGAAACAGAGCAAGAGAGCATGGGAATAAGGGAGGGGGAAAGAGAGAGAAAGGAAGAAAGAAAAAGGGGGAGTAGGGAGAACAAGAAGTGTGAAACACAATGAATTAGTTTATTTCATAATTTATAATTAATAACATATTTGTGTGCTAGGGTAAAGAGACTGATGTTATAGAGCTGTTATGAATTCTAAGTACCCTTTAAGATATACCCCCCTGAAACCCTTAGATGAACTGAAGATTATTTCTTCCTTTGAGGCCTGATTTTATTTCTTACTGTGGGTTACTGAAAAACCTAACTGTATTGTCAAAAATTATTTCTAAATAGTTATAAAATGTCTTATTGCATGAGAATGTCTCCCTTCTCCAAATCCAAAATAATTTAAAAAACATAATGGTGATTAGTAAATTACAAGGGACTCCCCTTCTGACCCACACAATTTCTAGTACTTTCCTCTGTGGTGTAGTGGTTTTTTGGAGTTAGCCTTGATCATAGAATGGAGACATTGTAACTCTGGCTTAAATATAAATTTCTTACTTCTCAGAGAAATGCAATCTAGATGGATGGTTTCCAATTGGCTGATATGAAAGTGATATATGATATGAATATATGATATTATTGATTTGATACTTCCTTTGACAGGGTACTTATTCTTAACATGGCAAACAAGAGTGGTAATATTTTGGCTCTATTTCAAAACTGGCAAGAGATCATGAGTGTTCATTCTACCACTCATCTCTCTTTAAACTCCTGCTGAGCTAAATGGGAGTTTTGTACTTTAGCAAGCAGTGAATTAGGTTTCCAGTGATGTGAAGAGAAGAGGGCAGACAGTTCCAGATGGCTAGTGCCATAGAAACTAAGGGTCAATGTGTGCAGAGGAAGGAGTGGGCACAATATACAATCTCAATTATTAAAAGTCAGTAGACAGGAAAACAACCAAAATGGTAACAGATAAATGAAATGACTCTGTTGGCATGAACATGTACTATAAACGTTTTCAAAGCTCCCAAGGGCAAATGCATTATTAGTAGATTTGTATCTATTAGGAGCATGCCATGGCATTAAGCTATTATGGGTTTATCTTTACTCTATTTTTTTTCATCTTCTATTTTTAAAAAGTTGAAGCAGCAGAGCTTCATAGTTAACACACCTTTCATTATTTGAAAATAATGGTTCTATAAGAACATTGGTTTTCCATTCACTTGAATATAATTACTTACCTTTCTGTTTTTTTCCTAATTATACTATACTGCATTAATATAGTTAGAATAGAGCCAATACATTTTTCTTTCCAGAGAAACTGAAATTATCATACATTGCTTGCAGCCTTTTTTTCCCCTTTGAATGCTTATAGTGCAGTGGTATCAGCTTTGTTTCCTGCATTCTATTGTTAATGTCTCATGCAGGATTCATGGCTGATTATCTCAATTTAGTGTTTTTAATTTAATACAAACATTAGCAAAAGAACCAATTCACCAAACCTAATGACTGGTCATAATGCAATACAATAAAATGTTACTTTTTAGACCATTTTTAATACCGAATTCATCTCAAACATATTTCAAAGCTAAATGACATCATTGTAGAGTTAAGTATCATCTCATTATATCATTTACTAATAAATAAGAGCTGAAAGAGAAATTAACATATCTGCAAACCAGTCAAAAGAAAGTTTATGGGAGATGTACTTCAGGGGGTGGGGAGAGACTCCAGAGGAAGCAAAAAGAATACAATCCTTGAGAAGTCTGGGAGCCATGGCTGGGAGCTTTATGAGAAAGGTTTTAGTGTGTGTTATTTGCTTCATGCACTCTGAATTGCTTTGTGAACTTGGGTAAGATACTTAATTATCTGTAACCTAGGTTTGCCTAGCCGTTAAATTAGGACAGAGCAAAGGTTTAGGAAAGATGACTGCCTCTATTAAAAGGAAGTGAATTGCTATGTTTTGGGAAGAATGGTTTTTACCTTTTCCTGGGCACTAAGTCTCAAGTAGGAATAATTATAGTCAAAACTTTTAAAAAAAAGATTAATGTCCATAAAAAGGAACAGCATAATCCTTCATCTGCAAAACTAAACAAAATACAAAACCTGAGTTCTAGATCTCATTGCTATATTCCTGGACATGAAGCAAGCTTTTAAAAAAATTAATTTCATTGATCATTAAACACTAGAATAATTTACTTCTCCTTATGTTAATATTAGAAATCTTTGTGAATTTTAGAAATTCAGAATGTCGTTCTACTGCTCATTAAATTATTTGAATGCAATTGGCACTTGTGCCCAGGCCAAGGCAATTCACGATATTTAAAAAAAAAAAAAAAAGGTGAATGACAATGTTGGGAAGATTTAATTTTTTTTAAATATAGTTTATGTGTTAGAATAATTAACAAAAGACACTGCTTATATTTTTCAAGCTGTCGTAATGGGGGAAATCACCGTGCCCAGTGCAAAAATAAATTAACTCCAAAGACTTCTTTCCTAGCCATCCTCCATCTCCACCATCTTCGGTGAACTCACCTGTCTCTAATCACAATTAAACTCTACTTTCTCACCTGTGAAATTAAAAGAATGGTCTGAATACGAGTCACAGATTCAAATACCCGCAGGGATCCAACAGGTAATTTAAGTTAATTAAATGTATCAGGTAACTATTTCAGCAAACTGAAGAGTGACTATCCCTTCTAAAAATAATTTTCTGTAATTATGTCCATGCAGGAATTTGGGCCAGTACAGCAAGTTTTCCATTTTTTTCACATGTGTCTAGTAACTTTTTTTTTCTATATTTTTGTAATATTGGAATAATGTAAATAAATTGAAATTTTCATGTTAAATGAGGATATGTGGAGTGTAGCCTTTATATAAAGATAAATTATTGGGCAAGATTTGTGCAAAATATAATTATGAAATACAGGAACGTATTTGTTCTCTCATATTTTTTTCTCATTTTAACATCCCTCCCCCTTCCCAATCAGGTGTAAAGTGGCTACTAAAGTGTTAGTTAATGTTGATCCTGGTAATGACTACATTACCCCCACCTCACCCTCACAAACCAGAGAGGAGAATGGTGTCCTAAGTGGAATAGAGATATTGAAATCAAAGGGAACATCTCACCTGGAAAAAGGCAGCTTTGCCCAAAGGATGGCCAAAATTCCAGGGTCTGTTCTTTATCATTGCAAGCCTGGACAATCAGTGGTTATTTCACCCAGAGAAAGATAAGCGTCTCAAGGCCTTAATGGTCGGTATATTTAATAGAAACAGATGTATTTAAAATATGAATGTCATATTTCTTATTTAAAAAGAAGGGTAATAAGCACATAAGACACTTATGCTCCCACTAGCATTTCCTGTTATATTCCAGTCTAACTGCTTAGCCAATTATAATCAGAATTTTTCTCAGTGATGATTGAAATAGCTTCAAAGTGGCTTGATGGGTTGAGTCATAAATCTAACGTGGACTGATATGTTCATCTTCAATGTAGTGATCTTTCTCCCACAGTGATTAAACACAACACATCACGAGCTCTCACCTAAATCACTCTGTGGTATGTTATCAATGTGAACTTGTCTCTCTTTGCCTTGGGTATATAAACTCTCTTTAAAAATCGTAAAGCCATAGATGCAAAATGCTGAGCCAAACTAAACCTCAGGTTATCGGCTATCATTTGTGCAAAGACTCTCATTTATTCACTTAAAAATTTTGTTTTGTTTCTTCAGTCCATAGACCCAATTCCATCCCCATCCACATATAACCTATTTTAGTCTATTTAAGATATGGCCTAGATATTTAAATATCTTCTAAGATGTAGTATTGAATTACATTTTAATTTCATAACCAGTATTATATTATGAATCATATTTTGCTTGTATTTAACACTAAATTTGCTCTTTATTTTTCTATGCACATTTAGTTAGTTGTTTTTGGTTGTTGAAAGGATATTCCATTTTACTTACCCGGAACACTACTTTATCCTTACTTCTGTTGATGAACGTGGTATGTTCTCTTCAAATTCTTGCTAACTCTTTCAATGCTGTGATAAACATTTCAATAGGAGGTAAGTTTCTAAGTTTCTTCAGGATATAAATGCAATTTAACACAGCTAGAATGTGTAGAATTCATAATAATGTCAATAGATATTTCCAAATTTATCTGCAGGTGATTCTACTCACATCAGGAAGGAAAAGTATTCTCAAATATCCAACTCATTGCAGATATTTAGAATTACCAAACTTTATTCTAATCTTATGGAACTGAAATTCTATTTGTGTTGCTTTAAATTGTATTTTTTATAACTTTAAGAACACTATTAAATAATTTTTCTTATAATTATCTTCCATATATTGGCCACTCATATCTTTTGCTTATTTTTCTAATATATTTCCTATCTTTTTAAAATTTATTTTCAGGATTAAATGTGTATTATATTAATGTATTGTTATTCTAGATATTCCAGACCATTACCAGTTATTGTTATAACATCATAACAAATTTTCCATGTTAAATAATTAATCTTTTCCCCTATGGTTTCACTAGTTTGTACATCATAGTTTATTAATTAACATTACATGTTTTTTTTTTTTTAAAGATTTTATTTATTTGACAGACAGAGATCACAAGTAGGCAGAGAGGCAGGCAGAGAGAGAGGAGGAAGCAAGCTCGCCACTGAACAGAGAGCCTGACACGGGGCTCGATCCCAGGACCTTGGGATCATGACCTGAGCTGAAGGCAGAGGCTTTAACCCACTGAGCCACCCAGGTGCCCCAACATTACATGTTTTTGAGTGCTATTCTGACTAGGCTCAATGTTAAGAATTTAAGTAAAAGAGATGAATAGATGAACAAACAAACAAACAAACAAAAAATAATCAACCCCTGTTTTCAGTGGAACTTACGTATGTGTGGAGATATGGACAATCATCAAACATATAAACTTAAAATATGCAAGGTGTTTATGAGTTCTAAGAATGAAATATGCATGGTAGTTACATAAAGAGCTGTAGTAGAGAGTCGCACTTTATAAAGGGAGATCAAAGAAAGTGATATTTAAGCAGAAAACCAAAAATAGAGAAGATATACTTCACCTGACTATCCAGCAGAAAATAATCCCAAACCAAAGGAAAAATAGAAGAAAAGCTCACAGTTGCATTTTTGAACAACTAGAAATTCTTCCTTTTCAGGTTTTATTTAATGTAAGTAAATGTTATAGATATATTTTCACAAAATAATGAGCTACTTTCCCCCATTTTACTATAATATTTTTTTCTCTCTTCAATAATCTATAAACATATCCCTGCTGTAAATCAGAATCCCATTTCCACACAAGTGTATTCTGTATCCTCTATGCTCCTTGGATGTTTCTACTTTAATAGTGCATTATATTTATTCCTAAAACTTTGGTATCTTTTTATCTGGTATTGTTAAGTTTCTAGCTTTGCTCCTTTATTTAGAAAAAAAAAAAAAACTTAGCTATTTAGTTCCATTCAAGTTTCTTATAAGCTTATCACCAAGTTCTACCATAGATTTTAAAGTTGTACATATTTCTGAATAGATAGCTTAATTTGGTGAAAAGTACTTGTTATAATATGATATTGTCTTATTTTTGAATTCTCATTACATATCTTCATATAATCCAATATTTTAAAAAATGAATAGAGATTTAAAATATAATGTATGAGCATCCAGTGCTTACATTGGAAAAGAAGAAAGGTCTCAAATAAATGATACAGACTTACACAGTAAGATGCTATAAAGAAAGGGACAAGTTAAACTCAACAAAACCAGAAGGAAATAAATGAAAGAGAGCAGAAACCAAGGCAATTAAAATCAGAGAAAATTTTTTGAAAGTTAATAAAACAGTGACAATTTTTTTAAAGATTTAATTTATTTATTTGACAGACAGAGATTACAAGTAGGCAGAGAGGCAGGCAGAGAGAGATAGAGGAGGAAGCAGTCTCCCTGGGATCATGACCTGAGCTGAGGCAGAGGCTTTAACCCACTGAGCCACCCAGGTGCCCTGACTTAATTTTTTAAATGATAAAATAATAATAGAATGACCAAGGGAAAATGAAAGAAGATATATATTATCACTTCCTAAAATGAAACCAAGAACATCACTGAAAATCCTACAGACATTATCAGGATAATAACAGAATATTAAAAATGACTTAATGGTCATAAATGTAAGACTTATGTGAAGTGGACACAATTCTTTAAAGACACAAACTACCAATGATTATTTTGGAAATTAGATAAGCTGAATATTCCTATATATATTTTAAAAATAAATTTGTATTTAGATGTCTTCCAAATAAGAAACTTAGGCCCAGATGCTCATGTCCCAAACACTTAAGAAATAATACCAATTCTAGAAAAAATTCATCTATAACACTTTTATTTTATGAGCATTTCTCTAATACTTAATACAGATTGATATTTTAAATTAATATAAATGTAAAAATCCTCAACACAATATTTATAATAATTCCAACAATTTGTTAAAAGGATAAAACATCACAGATTATACTGAGATTGCAAGGTTGGTTTAACATTTGAAAACCAGTTAAGGTAATTCACCATATCAACACACTAAAAAAGAATAACGATGTTAACATCTCCATAAATACAAAAAGTACATTTGATAAATTTTAAATTCTTACATTCACATGCACACACATACACAATCTCTCAGCAAACAGAAAATAGAGTAGAACTTCCTCAGTTTAATAAAAGGCATTTACAATAAGCCTATGTTTAACAAAGAGGGAAATCTTTCTGTATAGGAACCAAAGATTGTACTATTAAATATTGTACTAAGGGTCCTAGCCAGGGCAGTGGGTAAGAAAAATCAACAAAAGTTATATGGATTTGAAGGAAGAAATAAAATTGTCTCTACTTGCGTATTATTTGATTGTCTTTGTAAAAAATATCAAAAATGACTAGATTATTATTAGAGTTAATAAATGAATTTAGTAGGTTTGTAGGATAAAAAGTAAATATATATGCATGGAGCACTGGGTGTGGTGCATCAACAATGAATCTTGGAACACTGAAAAAATAAAATAAAATTAAAAAATAAATAAGTAAATAAATACATGCAAAAAAGTAAATATATAAAATGTTATAAAATATACTTGGAATTTGATTTGTATTTTTATAGTGCATTTATATAAATTGAATTTTTTAGATTAATAAAATTTAAAGTACCATTTAATATGGGGTTAAAATATTAAATATAATACACAAGACCTCTGTGGTCCAAAATATAAAACATAAATAAAAGAAATTAAAGAATAGAAATAAATTGAGAGATACATTAGTTTCATGTATCAAAATAGTAAATACTGCTAATAAAACAGTTCTTTCTGATCAACCCATACATTCAATACAATTCCCAAAAAGAGTATTTAGAAATTAGCAATTTGATTCTTAAATTTATCTCGAAAGGCAAATTTTTCCAGAAGAGAAGAACAAAATGGGAAGACACATTCCTTTATTTAAGACTCACTATAAACCTGAAGTAATTGCAGTGTGGTATCTGCAAAAGGATAGACATAGAACAACTGAACAGAATAGAGTCTAGAGATAGAACTACATATATTTGGCCAATTGATTTTTAACAGAGTTGTATAGACAACTCAATTAAAAACAGGTAGCCTTTTCAATAAACAGTGCTCAGACATTCAGACATCCACATGTAAATTAAAGTTTGACTTTATTTTCATTTATTTTGTTTATGTGTTACTTAAATACAAAAATTAATTCAAAATAAGTCATAGATGTAAATATAAATTTAAAACTAAATGAGGAGGAAGTAAAAGAGGAACTAGAGAAGAGGGAAAAAAGTGGCAGAGGGAGAGGGAAAGAGAAGGGGAAAAAGAAAGAGAAAGGAAAATGATCAGAAGCATGTGCAAGAGAAGAAAGAGAAGAAAATATAGGAGAGAAATCTATGTAATCTTTCTATGAGCAAATATGTCTTAGATGATATCAAAAGCATACTCTACAAATGATAAAATCACTTGGTCTTCAAGCAACATTCTTAAGAGGTTGAAGACATACCATATATTGGGAAAGACAAATTTGCAAAATATATATCTGGTAGAATATTTGTCTTTCAGATAAATAAAAAACCCTAAAATACTCAATATAGAGAAAAGAAACAACCAATTTTTTTCTTCAATTTTTTCTCTTTTATCTTTTGTAATTCCAATTAGTTAACATACAGTGTAATATTAGTTTCAGGTGTATAGTATAGTGATTCAGTACTTCCATACATCACCCAGGGGTCATAAAAACAAATGCACTCCTTAATCCCCATCACCTATTTCATCCACCCTCCCACAACCTCCCCTCTGGTAACCATCAGTTTGTTCTCTATAATTAGGAGTCTATCTTCTGATTTGTCTCTTTCTCTCTTTTCCTCCCTTTTCTCGTTTGTTTTGTTTCTTAGATTCACATAGAAGTGAAATAATACGGTATTTGTCTTTTTCTGATTGACTTATTTCACTTAGCATTTATACTCTCTAGTTCCACCCATGTTGTTGCAAATAGCAAGATTTCATTCTTCTTTATGGCCGAATAATATTCCAGTGTGTGTGTGTGTGTGTGTGTGTGTGTGTGTGTGTGTGTTTATTCTTTATCCATTCATCACTCAATGGATACTTGGGCTGCTTCTGTATCTTGGCTATTGTAAACCAAAAATTTTTTGAAGATTTATTTATTTTAGAGAGAGAGAGTGCATGTACATGAGTGTGAGAAAGAGACAGAGGGAGAAGGAGAGAAGCAGGATCCCCCTGAGTGTGGAGCCCAGCACAGCGATGTGGGGCTAGATCTCATAACCCTAATATCATGACCAGAGTCAAGCTCAAGAATTGGATGCTTAACTGACTGAGCCACCCAGGCACCCCTGTAAACCATATTTTTAAAATTGACAAAAAAAAATGATGGGACACATTACCAAAGGAATTATATTGGTGGCAAATAAGCCTATGTAAAGAAATGGGGATAGGCAAATTGAAGCCACGATGAGATACCACTACACATTTATTACAAGGTTTCAAAACCAAAATTAAAATGACAGTAGTAGTAGTAGTAATAGTAGTAGTAGTAGTAGTAGTAGTAGTAGTAGTAGTAGTAGTAGTAAACCACATGCTGTGAGGATGCAGAGAAACTGACCCTTCTTGCATTGCTGGTAGACATGCCAAATGGTACAGCTCCAGTTTGCCAGTTTCTTAAAAATGTAATCATAAGTTTACCATGCTAATCCCAGTCCTAAGTATTGTCCAAGAAAAATGAAAATTTATGTAACTATAAAACCCTGTATATTATTATCTATAGGGTTTCATTAAGTACCATCAAAACTGGAAACAGGGGCACCTGGGTGGCTCAGTCAGTTAAACATCTGCCTTTAGCTCAGGTCATGATCCCAGGATCATGGGATTGAACCCCACATCAGGTTCCCTGATCAGTGGGGAGCCTGATACTCTTCTTCCTCTGCTGCATCCCCTACTTGTGCTCTCTCTGTCAAATAAACAAATTACATATATATATATATATATAGATAGATAGATAGATAGATATAGATATATAGATATAGATATAGAACAAACCTGGAGTTTTATTTCAATCTATTGCAAAATTCCTATTACCCAAATTTGAGAACTGATATGATACTACCCTTTCATCTTTACTTGAAATTGGTATGATTTTTCTGATTTTCTAATCTTTAATAGATATGGGATAGACAATGATTCAAGTGAATGAAGAAAAAATAAAAGATAATGACTCATAACTAAATAATTCTTTTAAAGTGTATCTAATAGTTTGTCTTTGTTTTTTGTTTCTTCTCCTTAGTCTGACATTCATCTGCCCTTGATCTCTCTCTCTCTCTCTCTCTCTCACACACACACACACACACGCACGCACACACACACTGTAGCTACACTACAAATACATACACCTGACCTTTTGTCTCTCTTCATTGTGTCACAGCTTTTGAATCCTATCTAGGTTGGATTTTTGTGCCCGAATATCTGACAACATATTTTTATATCTAAATTGGCTATTAGGTTATGGTATGGCTGTGAGCCCAGAAAAATGTTTTGAATGGAAAGACTGGGTTGAAGTTTCATCCCTGAATTTATCCATATAACCTCATTATGTAGGGATATAAATACAATTAAGTAAGAAGATGAATTCAAGGACACTTTATTAACTATCATACTATTAGCGGTATTACTAATGGGGACTTTTCTAATATTACATACATAATGAATATATTTAAATTTGTCTTTCAACTTTAATTTATCTTTCAAACTTACCTTTCAAATACCACAAGAAAATAGTTTTGTTAATATCTACATTCAGAAAAGGATCTACATTCAGAAAATATATTTTATGTGACGGATTTGTGACAAGCAAACCAGGAACTGAAACAATATGCATTTAACATGTGGATAATATGACATCTTTGGATTTTGAAAGAGATGTAGAAAATATACCAAGACCCAGTGTTCAGAAATCTTTTTTTATCTCAAAGAAAATTCATTCACAACATAATTTCAATGACTTAAGCATGCAGATATTTCTAAATGTTTTCTTTTTCTTTCTTTTTTTTTTTTTTAAGATTTTTATTTATTTATTTGGCAGACAGAGATCACAAGTGGGCAGAGAGGCAGACAGAGAGAGAGATGGGGAAGCAGGTTCCCTGGCAAGCAGAGAGCCCAATCTGGGGCTCGATCCCAGGACCCTGGAATCATGACCTGAGCTGAAGGCAGAGGCTTTAACCCACTGAGCCACCCAGGCGCCCCCCTAAAAATGTTTTCTTAAAAATGTTTTTATTTTAGGGATTCCTGGGTGGCTCAGTTAGTTAAGTGTCTGCCTTTGGCTCAGGTCATGATCCTAGGGTCCTAGGATTGAGTCCCACACCAGGCTCCTCCCTCAGTGGTGAACGTGTTTCTCCCTCTGCCTGCTGCTCCTACTGCTTGTGCTCTCTCTCACTCTCTCTAACAAATAAATAAATAAAATCTTAAAAAATAAATAAAAAGTAAAAAAAAAAGTTTTTATTTTAATTCCAGTTAGCATACAGTATTATACTAGTTTCAAGTGTATAACATAGTGATTTAATACTTTCATACAACACCCAGTGTTCATCACAAGTGCACTCCTTAATCCTCATCACATATTACACCCATCCCCCACCACCTCCCCGCTGGTAACCATCAGTTTGTTCTCTAGAGTTAAGAGTCTAATTCTGGTCTCTCTAGCTCTCTCTCCTTTTTCCCTTTCCCTTTGCTTGTTTGCCTTCTGTCCTATTTTTTTGTTGCCATAAATTCCTGAGGTAGGTGCCCAAAGACATACTCCACAAGCAAGCATTTTAGTATTCTTTTCCTTCTAAAATCTTGGGTAGATTTTCTACCTTATATGAATGATAGAGTCTAAAGTTTCCTTCTATTCACACAGCAGAGCCTAATCAGCACTTTACCTCCTCCTTTCAAAGGACACAGTTTAATATTTTGACTTTGTATTTTAATACTCCACTGCTAAAATAGGGGGAAAGGAAGGGCACTCCAAGAATTGCCAAAGAACATAATTTCTCTCTAAATCTGAGAGAAAATCTGTTTACAGCATTGCAGCCAAGCCATCCCAGGGCAAGATTAGGGTTGTAGATGCTGGGCGATTTTATAACTACAACATTAGTGAATAAACCCATCCTAGTATGTCACCTAGACTCAACAGTTTGAAACCCCTTTCTTCTGTACGCCAGAAGCTATCACCTTCAGTTTATAATGTCCTTATCACTGATTATAACCCTTATTGGTTCTTCTCCTTAGTGATATCATGAGTTGGGGCAAAGTGTAATTGGGAAGGATATGAAGGTGTAGGATCTAAATGTCAACCAGTGGCCAAAGATTATGTTATGGGGTACAAAATTTAATTTTCCCTCTGTGTGGAAAAAAATTGACATATTTACTCAGGGAATTTATTGATTACACTGCTTTTATCAAATAACATTATAAGATAGGAATAGCACCTGGGCTTTCAGAATTCTCATTAGCCTAAGGGGTCTTCTTTTAGTAATAGCAGTAAAAATAAAGAATTTAAAAGCATATTACAAATTTCTAATTACTTGAAAGAATATTCAAGTATTAAAAAAATGTTTTTTAAAGAAATGCATATATTTAAGATGAGCTACTGTCATAAATATTAAGAATATATACTTACACTTTTTTTTTTTTATATCAGTGGTTGATATTGTGTCCCACTAAGATTGGCTCATTTTGTTTCTTATCCTGTCCTACTTACTTGGCAATGATGTCACTCATGATTGGACTAGTGGCTTGAAGCCACAGAATTTAAATTATTTGAATTAAATCCTGTGATTGCATTTGTTCCCCTGGTATATGAGTTTTATCACCACAGGAACAGTCTTGGAAATTTTTATTTGACAAAGTGTTGAGTGTGGAAGAATATTAGAAAAATAACCATAGTTGCAATAGGGGGATGTTTAGATATTGCAGAAGGGCAATATATTTTGCTCATAGTTCACTGATATAATGTATATTTCATTAGATAAAATATGATTTAAATATATTTCCTAAGCAATATTTGTTCTGTTATTTTTTTTTCATCATGGCTGATTATAAATAAAGAAAAAAGTCATAAAATGTGGTGGGTGGGTGGAGGTAACTTAAGTTTATTTGGGATTTTTTTTTTTATTCTAGGCACTTCAAAGTGGTATTTGGTAGGTTTTCAGAGAGCTATATTGAATGCAAAGCATTTCTCAACCTGAGAAATAGCACTTATAAAAAAATCTGCATCCAAGGGCACCTGGGTTGCTCAGTTGGTTAAGCCACTGCCTTCAGCTCAGGTCATGATCTTGGAGTCCTGGGATTGAGACCCACATTGGACTCCCAGCTCTGCAAGGACTCTGTCTTCTCCCTTTTCATGCTCTCTCTCATCTCTCTCTCTCTCAAATAAATAAGTAAATTAAAAAAAAAAAACTGCATCCAATATCATACTCAGTGTTATAGTGAATTAATAGTAAAGGAGTTCATAATCTTAAAACAGCGATATTTAATTGACTATCATGGGGAAAAGAAACATTTTGGGAAATACGGAATAGGAATACAAAAAGTCAAATAACAAGGCTAACTTTTCTAAAAAGCCAAAGTAGAAGAGTATGTCAAGGAAAAATACTTGAAAAGGCTTCAACTATTCCAAGGAGGTTAATTAAGGACTTGAAAGAGTCCACTGTGTTTGTCAATGAAACTGTTATTTGTAATAACACCTACAAGAGTTTTGGTAGATGAAGCAAACAGAAGTACAATTGCCACAAACTGAGAAGTAAATGAGAAATATCCAAAGCTTATAAGGTGTATTCTTCTGGATATCTTGATCAAAGGAGATATGTAGAGTGATAGAGTGAAACATGGGCTTTGAAACTGATTTTTAAGATGGGTGGTTTGATGTAGCTAAGTATATGACATGAAAAAAGATAATTATATACCTGATAGATATTATCTATAAAAAGTAGGAGATATATTCATCTACTAAATCGAGGACATCTACAATGCTCTTAAGGACTTAAAGAGAATATTATATATTTAAAAATTATTTTTAACATCATTCATTCTGACATTTAATTCTCAGAACTTCTATGTGGTCTGATTTGTTTTAACTATACTGATTTATTTAAAGAGTTACAAGCATACAATAACATGTATCAAATTAAAAGTTTTGAGGAAAATATATTATTGTTGAAATTAGAAGAGAAATTTTTAAATAGGAATGAATACCCTTATTACATTTCTTATAGGTGAAGTTTTGGGGAGACGGAAGAATTGAATTAAAAGCATCAATTACTACGAAGGATATCTGTGATAAATCAGTTTAGATTTTCATTTCTAGAACTGCTAGCCATGAAGAATGGTCAGAAATCATTCATTTTATGTAATCATTCATCAGTGACACAGTATCTATGTTTGATGAAATTTAAAAATCTTTCTTGCTTCCTGATTGAAAATATACCCTAAGACATGTTGAAAGATGTCATTATTGTATTCTGATAAAGCCTTAGCAAAGTCAAAAGGAAGAATAGAGAGAACAATAGGTGAAGCATCTCTTCTCAGATTAAATTTTATTTTTATATCTTTATTTTTATCTGAAAAGGATAGATATTAAGTGGAATACATATAGATCAAATATATTTTGAAAATATATTTTGTAGGGTAATGAGATAAGGTTGTCTTCAAACTTATTTATTGCCAATAAATTTTCTAAGTGGATTTTCCAGTTTGTACTCCTATGAGCTGTTTAAATGTTGCCCTTATACCTGGTCCTTGTCAATATTTATTATGGCCCAGTTTTTAATATTTTATTTAAACAATATATGGTGGGTATAAATGATACTGCATTAGGACATCTATTTGCATTTTGGACACATAAGGATATTAAACATTTTTTTCAAATTATTTGTGTTGAATTCATACTTTGTGTTACCTCTTTTGTGAAAGGCTTATTCATGCATCACATCCATTAACTTTTAGAAGTTTGTTATATCATCTGGATATTAATGTGCTACAATTATGTTCTCCCAATTTATAATATATCTTTTAATTTTCATGGTGTGCTTTGATAAATATAGATGTTTAATTTTTATATAGAATTAAGAAATGTTTTATTTTTAGGCAGTGGGCTTGAAAACTGCTTGCAAATTAGTGTTGCCTAATGAACTTATAAAAAATACTCTGTAGGCACCCCCCCAAAATATCTTTAAAGTTTTATGTATTTTATTAGTCTTCCCAATACAATATGTTTTGCTTTATTGATCATCTGTACTAGAAAATATATCTTATTTAATTGACTTCTATTCTCAAGTTATCTTCTTATTACTACTTTCTTCATATTTTCTTATTCTTTTCCAGCTTGAGTTGATTGTTGAATTCATTAAATTTTAGCTTCTTGTTTAAACTACTATAATCATATGAAGTAATCACTGGACTCTACAAATGTAAGGTACATTTATCCCACAATTATTGATACATTAAATTTGAGTTATTGTTCAAATAGAGGTAATCTTAAGGTTTAATTATATCTTCCTTTATCCATTAGTAATTCAATTTGCTTTTAATTATTAAGTACACGAACCATTTGAGACATACCACTAATTCTTAAATGCATGCATGGTTTTAGGTATTTTTGTTTGTTTTTTAATTTTGGACTCAATTGCAATTTAACCATTAATGCTTTTTTTTTCCCTTTTTTTAAATTTGATGAAGGCCACAACATTAGCTACATTATTAATATAATTAATTTAGGATATAATTTGGTGAGAAAACCACATAAGTCAGCTAGCAGCACCCTAGACTATAACAAATTATGTACGTATTCACGTTAACCCTGTGAAAAACAAACACAAGATGTACACTATCACTGGACAGACTGGTTCCTAAGAGGAAAAAAAAAATGATGGAGTTGAGCCATGCATACTATTTTCCTATATTTCTCAAACAAGCCTGCCATTCCACCCTCCCATGAAGCTTCCTTGACAGAAAAGAACTAGCAGCTGTTGAGAAGAAATGTTACTTAATAATTTTGCCTAAATTTTATTCTTAACTCATTGGGCATAACCTTCATGACCAAGGATGTGACTCTATGTCTTTGAGGTTAAGGCTAGTAGTCTAGGGAACCAGCCCAGCTTGCACATTCATACACTTTAATATTCCTTACTCCTTTCATAGACATCCTTATAAAGCTAGTAATAGGAATTTAGATGCTACCCTATAAAATTCAAATGTGAGTCAGAACAGTATATTCATTAGCTCAAGTACAAACCATGCTTACTTTCCACAATATACATGTAAGCCCACTTTTGTTATATATGTCAAATTATGTACAGCTACATTGTCCATAATAACATATGAGGCATTCTGCAATAAGGTTGTAAGACATACAAACAAAGAGTTAAAGGCACTCCAATAATAAGAGTGAAAAGAGAAGATTTTGAAAATGTTTTCCTAATACCAACTTCTAAAGAAGAAATCAAAACTAAAAATACGTCCCTCTGAGTTTAACTGTGGCACCAATGTTTAAAGAATTAAAATCCTATTTTTTTTCCTATTATGAGTTCAAAGTCTAAAATTCTTACTTAATTTCAAAATATTTCTTTAAGTTATTCCTATTCTCAGTGTCAGTCAGATGTATTCTCAATGCCTCGGTCAGTTTGTGATTTTTAGCAACTGCAAAAGAGTTGTTTTTTCACTAAAATGATTGCTGTTATTTCAAAGTCTTGGGTGCAAAATATCAAGTTTCCAAAATACTTTAGGTTTTCCAAAAGTTATTGGGCTGTCTCCTTTATATCTTTACCTCTCCCCCACCTTACTTTTCCTTCTCTCTCTCTCTCTTTTTTTTTCCCAACTTCATTCATTCTTTGTCATTTCCTTTCTTTTTCCATCTCTCTATCCTTCTTTCTTTCTTTCTTTCATGAGAGAGAGAACATACATGTGCTGGGGTGGGGATGGGGGAAGGGCAGAGGAAGAGGGAGAGAGAAACAATCTTAAGCAGAATCCACACTCAGAGCAGAGCCCTGTGCAGGGCTCCATCTCAGACTCTGAGATCATGACCTGAGCCAAAATCAAGAGTTCAAATGTTAGCCAACTGAGTCACCCAGAAACCCTCCCTATCTATCTTTCTATTCTTCCTTTTTCTTCTGTCCTCTTCTGTTTCTTCCTCTCTCATATTCTCCTCAATTTTCCTATTTTCCTAGCAAAGTCTCTGAGGATATGGACAGTATGCAGACTTTGGGGTGCCATGTTGAAGCATGGATCAGTAGTTTTGGAAGTCAAGAGGTAGCTGGTAGACAAGACAGTATGCTTGGAATTCAAATTGAAATATATTATAAACTTCAAATAAAATGGTTCATTATTTGGTAGTCTTTAAATAGGTCACTAGTAAAATTTTGACCCTTTTTCATTCATCTTCCCCACTGCTGCCAGAGAGACTATTTATTTTTTTTTAAGTTTTTAAATTATTATTATTTTTATTATGTTATGTTAGTCACCATGCAGTACCTCATTAGTTTTTGATGTAGTGTTCCATGATTCATTGTTTGTGTGTAATACCCAGTGTTCCATGCAACACATGCTGTCCTTAATACCCATCACTGGACTATGGACTAACACATCCCTTCCCCCAAAAAACCCTCAGTTTGTCCAAAGATACAGATGTAGTGAAAAGAAGGGCCACATGCACCCCAATGTTCATAGCAGCAATGTCCACAATGGCCAAACTATGGAAAGAGATGAGATGCCCTCAGCAGATGAATAGATAAAGAAGATGTGGTTCATATATACAATGGAATATTACCTAGTAATATTTTAAAACATATGTTTTATTTTATATATGTTTTATTTTATTTTAAAACATAATTAAAATGTTATTCTGACTCAAATACATTATTTCTTGCTATAAGGCCTGCCCTGTGCCACATAACAGTGCCCTTATCCCACCAAATGAAAGATGGGAGGTACTAGAATCTTTTGTGATAATTTCACATTGTACATGCCTCCATTATCTTTGCTTAATATTACCTGACAATATTTGCTTGCATATTTTCTTCTATACAGACAATGTTGAGTTAGTATTTTTATGTTGCCTCTTATAATATTAGCAATGCTTAAAATATGAAAGTGTATGTATCTTAGTTCTATGCTAACTCAGTAATATAAAATCTTTGATTAATTTTCTAACTGTAGGGGTGCCTGGATGGTTCAGTGGGTTAAGCCTCTGCCTTTGGCTCAGGTCATGATCTCAGGTCCTGGGATTAAGCCCCACATCAGGCTCTCTGCTCAGCAGGGAGCCTGATTTCCCCCAACTCTGCCTGCCTTTCTGCCTACTTGTGATCTCTGTCAAATAAGTAAATAAAGTCTTTGAAATTTTTTTTCTAACTGTATTAAGGAGTTAACCTACACTTCATTTTTTTATTTTATTTTTTAAAGACTTCATTTATTTGAGAAAGACAGCGCTAGAGATAGCGAGAGAAAGCACAAGCGGTGGGGAGAGGGAGAAGCAGGCTCTCACTGAACAAGGAGCCCAATGAGGGGCTTGATCCCAGAATCCTGGGATCATCACCTGAGCCAAAGGCAGATGCTTGACTGACTGCACCCAGGCGCCCCTTAACCTACCTTTAAGTGGTACCTTAGAATAGACACAGCATGTGTCAGTGAGTCATTTTAGAATACATAATATTCCACTTATCTGTGGATTGCTTAGTCATTTTGGAACATCCCCATGTCATTGGTTCTATGGGAAGGAATAGAACCTTTACTTTGTTTTCAGAAATGCATTGACAGGATAAAGTTAAATCCTAAAACACCAGGTTTGCTTATCATTTTGACATTTTACTTTATCATAGGACAACTTTTCTTCTATTCAAGGGATAACAGTAGCCACTAAGTAGGAATTTCTTTCCTACTCTGATACTTCAAATAACTAAGAGAATGATGGGAATTAGGTTATAATAACTTCTATTATTGATCACACAATTTGTGCCAGATAGATGATGGATAGATAAATGAATAGACAGATGGGTAGATATATTTAGATATACATATATATATACATTGTGTATTATATATGCTAGAAATTTATGTATAAAACCTCTTTTCATGCTCATAAGAACTTTTTGAGAGGGTAATACTGTCACTGCTTTATAAATGAGTAAACAGGTTCACAGAGGTCATTAGACCTAGTTGGTTATGAATATTGGATGCAAGCCCAAGACTGCCTTCAAAACACAATGACTGAAATATACATAACGCTATAGCACAACTGTTTGTGGGGAAAAAGAGAAAAATAAAAAATAAAAAAAAAAAAACACACAAAAAAAGCCAAAACCTTGTCATGAGAGGATAAAATGTTTTAAAGGGGAAATTTACTTAAATCCTGTCTTAGGACTTTTAATCAAATACAGATATTTTAGAAACCCTATTATTGTATCAATGGTGCCACAAACAAACGAATACAACTTCTAGCAAAACATTCCTTATTCGATGCATAAATTTCAATCTCATTTAAATCATTACTATTTTATTAAAAAAAAAAACCTTTAAGTCAGGTTAGTAGCAAATACGTCTGTAGACCTTTCGTACTGGTGGTTTGGAATTGATAGTAGAGATGACAGTGGATTGAAATAATTACTTAACAAAATTTTCAATAATTACTTTTCTTCTCTTTAATCTATAGACAGAATATTTGTTTTGTTGTGGAATGCTACCTAAATATTTGTTTTTGCCATAGGCCATGGTCATATAGAAAAGTCATCATAGGAGAAGACATTTTAGGACACTAGCACATTGGAATATTTTGCATGTATGTGCATATGATTACAGGAATTTGGAATAATAAGAAGCTGAAAAAAATGGAAGCTCTGGGTTATTCAGAAAAGTCCATCCTCAAAATGCCCTTTTTGCACATTCTATAATGAACAGATATTAAAAACATTTCAGACAAATGGAGAACCAGTATTGACATTTTGGTAAAATATATAATAATCATAAAATATTCTGAGAAAATTTCATAATCTAAAAATAAAATTTCCTCTCTAAATAAGTAGTTTTGTGAATTCCATCAATCAAAAATTATGATCTCAGTTTTCTAAGTGTTATATGAGTCAATAAATAACCTAAATACAAACAAAAATAAAATATACCAAAATGTTTGCAGTAAGTTGTATACATGATTAAACACCATATAAACATGTAATTGAATTTCAGCTTTTTGAAATTACAGAATTAATGAAAAATGTTTCTGTGTCTAATGAAAAGGTGAAAATGTGGTCCTATAGGTTCCAATTACTTGGGGTAAATCTGAAATTTTAGAATATGAAAAAAATAGCTGAAACCTTGTACAATTTTTATGGTTAAAATTTGTTGACTTTCAAAAATAACATTTCCATATGGTAGAAACTAGTAGAATCTGAAGTATCCAAAAAGAACCTCAGGTAGCTCCAAATAGGGGTTTCCACCACTTCTGCAGTTACTTCCTCTACTGAAGTCTTGAATCCCTCAAAATCATCTATGGAGGTTGGAATCAACTTCTTTCAAACCCCTGTTCATGTTGATATTTGAACTTCTTTCTGTAAATCACAAATGTTCTTAATAGCATCTCGAATGGTGAATCCTTTCTAGGTTTTCAGTTTACTTTGCCTTAATCCATCAGAGGAATCATTATATACGAAAGCAATAACTTTAAGAAATATATCTCTTAAATAATAAAACTTGAAAGTTGAAATGACTCCTTTGATTCATGGACTACAGAATGGATGTTGTGTTAACACCTGTGAAAACTACATAGATCTCATTGTACATATCCATCAGAGCTCTTGAGTGACCAGGTGCATTATCAATGAGCATTAATATTTTAAGTGGAATCTTTTTTACTGAATCTGACAGTAGGTCTCAATAATGGACTTAAAATATTCAGTAAACCATGTTATAAATAGATGTACTTTCATTCAGGCTTTCTTCCATTTCTAGAGCACATCCAGAGATGTACATTTCTGTATCTAGAGGTGTTGTTCCAACCTAGAGTACATTTGGCATAATTCTTAAAGGCACCAAGACTTTCTGAATGGTAAATAAGCACTGGCTTCAACTGAAAGTCACCAGATACATTAACCCCTAATAAGAGACTCAGCCTGTCTTTAAAGCTTTGAAGCCAGGAACTGGCTTCTCTCTAGATATGAAAGCCTGAGATGACATCTCCTCCCAAAAGATTATCTACATTTGAAAATCTGTTATTTAGGGTAGCCACCTTTATGAATTCTCTTAGCTGGATCTTCTGGTGAACTTGCTGCAGCTTCTTCATCAGCCCTTGCTGCTTCAACTTGTACTTTATGTTCTGGACCTGGCTTATTCCCTTAAACTTCATAAGCCAATGTCTACTAGTTTCAACCTTTTCTTGTATAGCTTCCTCACCTCTCTCAGTCTTCATAGAATTGAAGGGATTTAGGGCCGTCCCCTGGTTTAGGCTTTGGCATAAGGGAATATTGTGGCTGTTTTGATCTCTCCAGAGCTCTCAAATTTTATCCATATCAGTAATAAGGCTGTTTCATGAACACCCTTACCAGTTGTGTTTGCTGGAGTAGCACTTTTTAATTTCTTTTGAGAACGTTTCCTTTGCATTCATAACTTGGCTACTTTTTTGGCATAAGATGCCTAGCTTTCAGCCTATCTTGGCTTTCAACATGTCTTTCTCACTAAACTTAATTGCTTCTCACTTTTGGGTTAAAGTGAGAGATGTGCAACTCTTCCTTTTACTTGAACAAGTGCTTAGAGACCATGCAGGGTTATTAACTGGCCTAATTCAAATATTGTTAATGTGTGTCAGGGAATAAGGAGGTTAAGGAGACAGAGAAAGATGGGGAAGGGAATCAATGGTCAGTGGAGCAGTCAGAACACACACAACACACACACAACCTTTAAGAATTAGGTTTGTTGTTTTATGGGCATGGCCTCAAAACAATTACAATAGTAATATCAAAGATCACTGATCACAGATAACCATAACAAATATAATAATGATGAAAAAATTTGAAATATTGTGAGAGTTACCAATGACACAAAGACATGCAGTGAGCAAATGCTGTTGGAAATGACACTGATAGACTTGCTCAGATTCAGGGTCCCCAACAAGACTTCAATTTGTAAAATCTGTAGTATCTGTGAAGCATGATAAAGTGAAACAAAATAAAATGAGGTATTCTTATAATTATGTCATCTGCTCTTTGGTAAACATCTGAGGAGGAGAGAAGGAGAAATGGGTGAGGAATATAAATTTCTAGACATTCTTTAATCAAGCTCTCCAGGAATCTTGTTGTGATAGCTCTAAACCACATTCCTGGCTTCTGTAATAAGTATTGCTCTCAGACCCTTGCCATTGTTCAAGTTCTATGAAGTTTCATCTGTTCACTTCAATAAATATCTTCCCTAGGAGGAAGTTTTATCTTAGCATCTTGCATTGTATTATAATTATCACTCATCTACCTGCTATCTTCCCAAAATATATTGAAAATTAGAATCCCTTTTTATATAATCACTAATTGAGATATATAAGTTAAATACATTAAAATGTGCACATTTTAATGTGTATAGTTTGATGACTTTTGAAAAATATATAGTCACGCAACTATAACTGAGGTGCTGCTTAGAATATTTCCATCACACTGAGTATACCATTGCAGTCAATCATCATGCCCCACCACAACATAAACAATCACTAAGTTTTATATTATTATTCACTAGTTTTTCTGTTTTAGACAATAAAGTTCTATAATATGAATTATTTTTAGTCTGTTTACTTTTCAAAGCAGAGTGTTTTTTGGGAAATGTCCATATTGTGTGTATCAGTAGTTCATCAATGAAACTTAAAAAAAGGAACTTATAGATCCTTTTAATGCTATCAAAATAGGCATAGGTACTGGATTATCCTCCTCCACCCTCCCCCACTCTCTATAAACAGTTTCCAAGATCCTAAAAGCAGTAAACATATGGAGTAATAAGGGAATATATAATATTACCACTTTTCCTTATTCTTCCTGGATTTGTTCCAAGATGAGTTAAAAGATAAAGTATGCCCAAGACATTTTATTATTTAATTAATCTAAGTATAATTGATTTATATAAAAGACATGTATTTTAAATATTTATAAAATATATTTTTGTCACTATTAATTCATTGTTTTCTTATTCTGACTTATTATGAAAATTCTACAATGTGTAATACTCTGCACCTGACAAAAAAAAACTCGAAAAGTAATCTACTACAGATTTTAAAGTGCACATCTTGGCTGTGATGAAGTTTTTTCCAATCAATGACAGAAGAGAGTGGGTTAATTTCATATTGGGCACAATTTTAGGGGAACACTAATAGAGTCGCTGTCTTTAAGTGTCAGGCATCTGTAGGGTTTGTGCACATTGTCCTAGGAAATAGAAGACCTGGATTCTAGACCCAGTTCTTCTAATACCTAATAACAAGGTGTAATTGAGACAATCAGTCAAACTCTAGTTTTAAATTTAAAAACAGATAGTTAAATGTGTGCACCATTAATCATGATCCTCTGGAATTTTATTTTTTTTATTTTTTATTTTTTTATAAACATATAATATATTTTTATCCCCAGGGGTACAGGTCTGTGAATCGCCAGGTTTACACACTTCACAGCACTCACCATAGCACATACCCTCCCCAATGTCCATAACCTCACTCCCCTCTCCCAACCCCCATCCCCCCAGCAACCCTCAGTTTTTATTTTTTGATCAAACTCATGGTTCAAGGGAGGTTTGTGTAGAGAAGAAATTGAAAACATTTTTTTTTTTAAAGTTGGCTACACACTCAACACAGAGCCTAAGCTGGCTTTTACTCACAATGGTGAGACTGAGACATGAGCTGAGATCAAGAGTCAGATGCTTAATAGACTGAGCCACCCAGGTGCCCCTTGAAGGTATTATTCCTGACAGAAAAATAGTTGCTAGTGAGAAGAAGAAGGCAGATGGGAGATAGAAATAATTTATTAAGTGGTAAAAATGTTACAATTTTAAATATAATGAGTGTTAAGAAAATAGCCTAGAACATAGAAGTGATAGGGTTTCTTATGTAACCTGGCAGAGTTTCTAGGAAACAATTTAAAGAATAAAGGGAATTTTTTTTGAATTGCACTAAAAATGAACACATAACTGTTACAAGTTGATAAGGTTTTAAACTGACTATGCATTTTTATTTTATGTTTAAAGTGATTTTTAACCTTAATAATGAAATCCAATTGGTTTAAAAATATAAGGGACTGTATTTGTTGTTCCTTATTTAGCTTCGGTATGGTAATATGTTAATCAAATAATAAGTTACAACAATGCATAAAATTTAGATTGAAGTTAGTAAAAAAGAAAGACTATCATCTAACTCTAAGAGCAACTTTGTAAAATTTGATATTTTTATGGTTTATAGCATAGCTAATAATTGAGTGGTAGTTAATAGTGAGTTAAAATTATTCAGCAATTTATTTGTATTTCTTCTGGTTGGAAACAGTGAATATTTCCCAGATAAAATTCTTTTCCCCAATAGATAAGAAGAAACTATCTCATTCTGCTTAAATTGCCATAGGGCTACTTATTTATGTATTGACTTTTACTTTTTTGTTACAGTACTTTGTTTTTTTAATTGTTAGTATATTATGAATAAGTAATGAAATTCAGCTCATAAAACTTACATATAAAGTTATTACTCCTAAGTAGGCTAAATTTGCATTTTTTTAATTATTCAGGTTGCTTACAAATGTAAATGACATTTTAAGTATTAATGATATTGATGTGACTACAGTGCAATATTTTTTCCAAAGAAAAAATCCCACTTATTTACAGGATAAGAAATGATGTCTCTTAGAGCATTCGTGGGTGTTTAGAATATAAATATCTCAAATGTGCATGTGAAAGATTCATCAAGTATAGTTATAAGAGATGGATATATGAACACATTATAGAGAACCATTTACTTGAATAGTTATTGCATTTCTTTAATTCAGTAAAATAAACCTCTTTTCCCTCTTGAATACTTTTCCTTAGGAAGACAATTTGGCCATTGAAGAAATATTTGCATAGCAAAGAAATAGCTCTATTAAACTAAATTAAAATACTCCTGATTGTGATGTCTTCATATCAGATTTAGAGTTTAATATTTCAGTCCAGCTGTTCTGTGTTAAGAAAAACTACATAAGGCAAGATCACCTGGGTGAATACCAGTTAAGAGACTATTAAACTAGTCCAGTTAAGAGATGATGATAAATTGAACTGTGATTATGGCAGTAGAAATGACAAGATATGTCTAGATTAAAGAGATGATCAGGGAGTAAACCTATAAGCAAGGAGTGAAATAGGCAGTTGTAAGATCAAGATTTCTACTTGTATAAAAAATGCCATTGGAATTGTAATATAGATTGAATTGGATCTATCTATAGATGGCTTTTGGTAGTATTTTCATATATGCATACTGCCTTCTACTCCTTGAACACAGATACCTTTTCCATTTTTGTGTCTTCTTCCATTTCTTTCATGAATGTCTTATAGCCTTTAGAGTAGCCAAATAACTGAAGAAGAAAGAGATACTTCAAGAATTCAAAACTATGTGGCAGAAATAAAAATAGATGTAAAGTGAGATGTGAATCTTCTAATAAAGTCATGGTTGAAGCAATGATCACTGAATCATCGACTGATCACTGAATCAGTGGAAATGACTGTGCCAATGGAGGCAGGGAATCCGGTATAAGGTTACCTTTGACCCTGGGTGTTAAAGATGAAAAGCAGTCTGCTGGTATGAGAAAAGGTGAAAAAGCATTTTCCAAAGAAAGAGCCACATGGGCAAAAAACAAACTGGGAAAGGACAAGACACAGATCAAGGATAAGAGATGTGGTTTGGGGTTAGGTAATAAAGAGTCATGAAGCCAGCAGAATTACCATAGCACCATCACCAAAACAAAGATAATATTAACATTTTATATGATTATTTCCTTCTTTGTCACCTACTTAATATATGCAATTAACAAAGTGATGATTCCAGTTTTCTTGTGTGTTTTTTTTTTTTTTTTTTTTTTTTTTTAGATCCACACTTCATTCAGAATGTAGTACCTTCAAAATATCAAACAGAGGGGCACCTCAGTGGCTCAGTCAGTTAAGTGTCTGCCTCTGGCTCAGGTCATGATCCTAGGGTCCTGGGATCCAGTCTTGTGTGGTGTTCCCTGCTCAGTGGAGAGCTTGCTTCTCTCTCTCCCTCTGCCTGCTGCTCTACCTACTTGTGCTCTCTCTCTCTCTCTCTGTCAAATAGATAGATAAAATCTTTAAAAAAATCAAACAGATATTATGTTTTGATCAGCAAAATTGATGTCCATCATCAATTACCAATGTAAAACTTAGTACCTTCTTGGCTTTTTAAAGAAGGTCACATATGGGCTTTTCAAACCCTCATTTTCATTATATTATATTAAAGACTGTTATTTATCTTCTAGTTTGAAGAGTAAATTAAGTCCTCAATCCATTGTTTCCTATTTAGCATGAAACTCAGCAGTTTAAATGTGTTTCTGCAAATTATTTTCAAATCCACTGACAAGAAATGAAGATCAAATCCATAGTTTATGGTTATTAAAAATACATACAAAATATATGTAATAATTAGTTACCAACATATGAAGAAACAGCTCATTAAAGAGCTGCTGGAAAATAACCTGCTCAGAAATAATTCACTTTAATATATCACTGATTTTTAAAATGCTTCCTCTCTCATTCTTTATTAATGGGGATATTTGCATTCAAATAGAGATCATTTGTTTTTAGGAATTCATCTTCTCCCGCTGTTTATTTTCCACCTACTATTCAATCCTCGGTTTATAGCACAAGCATCGGTTGCAGTGAAAATGATTAGGATGTCACTAAAGTTTATGCCTTCAGGTGAGAAATATGGTACATTTTTAGTGCAGTATAACTAGAAAACTAATGTGGTATTCATTTAAATTGTTTCAAATTAAAATAAGAAGGACTGAGAAATTTAAAGAAAATGATTCATTGTTTTATCTGAATTGATGTATTTCTGTATGGTATATAGCTTTTCACAACATGCCACCTGTTCTCCAGAAGTATAATCACAATATGATAGACATGCTAAAATAATTGCCTGAGAAAACCCACAAATTGCAGAGCTATGAGATCAACATGTTGACAATACCTTTCTATTGCTCTATTGTACATGTAAATCCCTGTTTATGGGATTGGGAATTACTATTTACTGGAGGTGAATGTAAATTAATCAAAGTAATTCTGCACAGGGTTGATATATAGAGACTTTACATAAAACCTATTTGTCAAAATGTAGACTATTATACTTCTTGTGTTTGTAATTGGTGGAGATTTAAGTTCACGGGGAGAAAATGTGACTGGAGCTATATGTTGTATTGCCTCCTGACAAAGCCAAATGTTACTGTGTGTTCCATTTCAAGTGCAAAACTACTAATCTAATGAAAATGTTACTGTTCTGGGCAATATGTTCTTAGTTTTATTGTAGAATACAATGGAAATGCCTGCATTAATATTATCTGGCAAGAAAAATGACACCTGGAGAACTTAGAATTCTGATCAAGTGTGGTGTTCAGGAAAAAAAAAAGCAGCAAAACAAAGTATGTTTCTGCTAAGTTGAAGAGAAAGAAAGTGCTGTTCAATGGAAAACATTTGAAATAGGATAGGTTATATAATAGATAGGGTAGGTCTTCAGGTTTAGATAAGAAGGCTATTTTCAAGGACAGGTGGAACAAAAGAGGTCTGTTAGCAAACAGTTCTCAAAATTTTGGTAAGAAATTGTTTAATGTAAGAAAAAGACTTACTTCAACTCAATCAGAAAATGAACAGCAAACCCATTTTTTATTTGGGTTGTACAAGTCACATAGTTAGCATTAAGTTCTCTCTCATGTTCTCTTTCTCTCCCTGTCATATTCCATCTCTAGGTTAGTCCTTTTTGGTGATAAAATTCCTTACCTTGCCTTACATTAGAAGAATTTATCTGTAATACACTTCCTAAATTTGAAGTATACCACAAGAACAGGCAATTTCTTCTCTAAGTTTACTCTTGGGTAGTGTTTTTCCAACTGTAACTTAAAACTTCATTGCTGGGTTATAAAATCAAATTAATAGGTCTTGACCAGCATTTCAGGTAATTGTATTAAGTTACCTGAAATAAAAATAAAATACATAAGAACATATCAGGACATATCACAAACAAGAAGGATAATTTTATACCATGAATATTTTGTTTTAGTTTGTGCATATGAGTTTTTGTATATTTTAGAGGAATTATGGTATAGTTTATATTGCTTTTATTATAGGTCATGGTCAAAATTATGCCCCTCTGATTTTAACAGCCAAATGTTATGGAGATTTGTCTTTCCCACTCCTGGGGTGTCTGTTTCTTTCCCCTTTCTGCATCTGCAACATGCTTCCCTCCTACAGACGTGTACACAGGTCTGTTTAGCTCCTTACAGTATCTCTGCCCATCCTACCCTCTTCACGTGGTCTTTTTACATTTAGCTGTGGAGAGTCTGTTTTGCAAGCCTTTGGGTTGTTTTCTGGGTCATTTACACTGATGTGGGTATTACCTAGCTGTACCTGCAGGACAAATCAAGTTTAGTGGCTTCCATCTGTGCCATCTTCCTATTTAAATAAAATATAACATACATATTATAATTCTATATATTGCATACATGTATGCACATATAAATATAAATGTGGAATTTGGAATATTAAATACTAAATTCATATTAGTAGTCTACTTAGGGGAAATGAGTATCAAGGGGATTGGAAAGGATATAGAGAAGACTTCCACTGATTCTGTTATCCATTATTTCTTTAAAAACAAAGTAAACTAAAAACATGAAAATATATTTGATAGACTTAGGTGTTATTATACATTGATTATATTTTGTGGTGTTTTTGCTAGAAATATTTCATTTAAAAATGTTAGGAAGATGGCAGAGAAGTAGCAGGCTGAGACGACATCAGGTGGTAGGAGATCAGCTAGATAGCTTATCAAACCATTGCAAACACCTACAAATCCAACAGGAGATCAAAGAGAAGAAGAGCAACAATTCTAGAAACAGAAAATCGACCACTTTCCAAAGGGTTTTTTCTTCTAAAAAATTAGGGGTACACATCTTCTAATAGATCAAAATATACCTTAAATCTAGCTCCAGACTTGTTCTAGTCTCCAGCCTGAGCAAATTCTCTCCACTTTCTTTTTCTTTATTCTCCCAACCAACTATACTTTTTCAACTCCTTTTGTAGAAATAAAAAAAATTTTTTTTTCATCTTTATAGGCATATTCCATCCTTTCATTGTGTTTACCCTTATATATGTTTTTCATTCTTTAAAATTTTGGGAGGCAGTCTCTTCTAAGAGACCAAAATACTCTCCAAATTAATTGGGTGATCCAGTTCTAGTCACCAGTCTAATATATATATATTTTTTTTTCTTTCTTTTTTATATTTTTCTTTATTTGTATTCTTTTTTTATTTTTTTTGAACTTCCTTTTATCCCCTCTCTCCCCTCCCACAATTTGGGGGTCTCTTCTGATTTGGTTAAAGCATATTTTCCTGGGGTCTTTGCCACCCTTTTAGTATTTTATTTGCTCCTTCATATATTCTTATCTGGACAAAATGACAAGGCAGAAAAACTCACCACAAAAAAAAGAATAAGAGGCAGGACTGAAGGCTAGGGACCTAATCAATATGGACATTGGTAATATGTCAGATCTAGAGTTCAGAATGATGATTCTCAAGGTTCTAGCTGGGCTTGAAAAAGGCATGGAAAATATTACAGAAACCCTCTCCAGAGAAATAAAAGCCCTTTCTGGAGAAATAAAAGAACAAAATCTGACCAAGTTAAAATAAAAAAGCTATTAATGAGGTGCAATAAAAAATGGAGGCTCTTACTGCTAGGATAAATGAGGCAGAAGAAAGAATTAGTGATATATAAGACCAAATGACTGAGAATAAAGAAGCTGAGCAAAAGAGGGACAAACAGCTACTGGACCATGAGGGGAGAATTCGAGAGATAAATGACACCATAAAATGAAACAACATTAGAATAATTGGTATTCCAGAAGAAGAAAAAAGGGAGGGGGGAGCAGAAGGTATATTGGAGAGAATTATTGGAGAGAATTTCCCTAATATGGCAAAGGGAAAAAGCATCAAAGTCCTGGAGGTACAGAGAACCCCCCTCAAAATCAATAAGAATAGGTCCACACCCCGTCACCTAATAGTAAAATTTACAAGTCTTAGTGACAAAGAGAAGATCCTGAAAGCAGCCCGGGAAAAGAAGTCTGTAACGTACAATGTTAAAAATATTAGATTGGCAGCAGACTTATCCACAGAGACCTGGCAGGCCAGAAAGAGCTGGCATGATATATTCAGAATACTAAACGAGAAAAACATGCAGCCAAGAATACTATATCCAGCTAGGCTATCATTGAAAATAGAAGGAGAGATTAAAAGCTTCCAGGACAAACAAAAACTGAAAGAATTTGCAAATACCAAACCAGTTCTACAGGAAATATTGAAAGGGGTCCTCTAAGCAAAGAGAGACCCAAAAAGTAGTAGATCAGAAAGGAACAAAGACAATATACGGGAACAGTCACCTTATAGGCAATACAATGACACTAAATTCATATCTCTCAATAGTTACCCTGAATGGAAATGGGCTAAATGCCCCAATCAAAAGACACAAGGTATCAGAATGGATTAAAAAAAAAAAAAAAGCTCAATATGCTGTCTATAAGAAACTCATTTTAGACCCAAAGACACCTCCAGATTTAAAGTGAGGGGGTGGAAAACAATTTACCATGCTAATGGACATCAAAAGAAAGCTGGGGTGGCAATCCTTATATCAGATCAATTAGATTTTAAGCCAAAGACTATAAGAGATGAGGAAGGACACTATATCATACTCAAAGGGTCTGTCCAATAAGAAGATCTAACAATTTTAAATATCTATGCCCCTAACATGGAAGCAGCAAACTATATAAACCAATTAATAACAAAATCAAAGAAACACATCGACAATAATATAATAATAGTAGGGGACTTTAACACCCCCCCTCACTGAAATGGACACATCATCCAAGCAAAAGCTTAACAAGGAATTAAAGGCCTTAAATGACACACTGGACAAGATGGACAGATATATTCAGAACACTCCATCCAAAGCAACAGGATACACACTCTTCTTTAGTGCACATGGAACATTCTCCAGAATAGATCATATCCTGGGTCATAAATCAGGTCTCAACTGGTATCCAAAGATTAGGATCATTCCCTACATATTTTCAGACCACAATGCTCTGAAGCTAGAACTAAATCACAAGAGGAAATTTGGAAAGAACCCAAATACATGGGGACTAAACAGCATCCTTCTAAAGAATGAATGGGTCAACCAGGAAATTAAAAAAGAATTGAAAAAAATTCATGGAAATAAATGATAATGAAAACACAACAGTTCAAAATCTGTGGGACATAGCAAAGGCAGTCCTGAGAGGAAAATATATAGGGATACAAGTCCTTCTCGAGAAACAAGAAAGGTCTTAACTACAAAACCTAACCCTACATGTAAAGGAGCTGGAGAAAGAACAACAAAGAAAGCCTAAACCCAGCAGCAGAAGAGAAATAATAAAGATCAGAGCAGAAATCAACCAAAAAAACAATAGAACAAATCAACGAAACTAGGAGCTGGTTCTTTGAAAGAATTAATAAGATTGACAAACCCCTGGCCAGACTTATCAAAAAGAAAAGAGAAAGGACCCAAATAAATAAAATCATGAATGAAAGAGGAGAGATCAAAACCAACAACCAAAGAAATACAAACAATTATAAGAACATACTATGAGCAACTCTATGCCAACAAATTTGACAATCTGGAAGAAATGGATGCATTCCTAGAGATATATAAACTACCACAACTGAACCAGGAAGAAATAAAAAGCCTGAACAGACCCATAACCAGTAAGGAGATTGAAATAGTCATCAAAAACCTCCAAACAAACAAAAGCCCAGGGCCAGACAGCTTCCTGGGGGAATTCTACCAAACATTTAAAGAAGAACTAATTCCTATTCTCCTGAAACTGTTCCAAAAAATGGAAATGGAAGGAAAACTTCCAAATTCATTTTATGAGGCCAGCGTCACCTTGATCCCAAAACCAGACAAGGATCCCATCAAAAAAGAGAAGTACAGACACGTATCTTTGATGAACACAGATGCGAAAATTCTCACCAAAATACTAGCCAATAAGATCCAACAGTGCATTAAAAGGATTATTCATCACGACCAAGTGGGATTTATTCCAGGGCTGCAAGGTTGGTTCAACATCCACAAATCAATCAATGTGATACAACACATTAATAAAAGAAAGGACAGGAACCATATCATCCTCTCAATAGATGCTGAAAAAGCATTTGACACAGTACAGCATCCCTTCCTGATCAAAACTCTTCAAAGTATAGGAATTGAGGGCACATACCTCAATATCACAAAGCCATCTATGAAAAACCCACCACAAATATCATTCTCAATGGAGAAAAACTGAAAGCTTTTCCGCTAAGGTCAGGAACAAGGCAGGGATGTCCATTATCACTACTGCTATTCAACATAGTACTAGAAGCCCTAGCCTCAGCACTCAGACAACAAAAAGAAATTAAAGGCATCCAAATCAGCAAAGAAGAAGTCAAACTATCACTCTTCACAGATGATATGATACTATATGTGGAAAACCCAAAAGACTCCACTCCATAACTGCTAGAACTTGTACAGGAATTCAGTAGTGTCAGGATATAAAATCAATGCACAGAAATCAGTTGCATTTCTCTACACCAACAACAAGACAGAAGAAAGAGAAATTAAGGAGTCCATCCCATTTACAATTGCACCCAAAACCATAAGATACCTAGGAATAAACCTAACCAAAGAGGCAAAGAATCTATACTCCAAAAACTATAAAGTACTCATGAAAGAAACTGAGGAAGACACAAAGAAATGGAAAAATGTTCCATGCTCCTGGATTGGAAGAACAAATATTGTGAAAATGTCTATGCTACCTAAAGCAATCTACACATTTAATGCAATTCCTATCAAAATACCATCCATTTTTTTTCTAAGAAAAAGAACAAATAATCCTAAAGTTTATATGGAACCAGAAAAGACCTCAAATAGCCAAAGGAATATTGAAAAAGAAAGCCAAGGTTGGTGGCATCACAATTCCGGACTTCAAGCTCTATTACAAAGCTGTTATCATCAACAGAGTATGGTACTGGCACAAAAACAGACACATATATCAATGGAACAGAATAGAGAGCCCAGAAATAGACCCTCAACTCTATGGTCAACTAAGCTTCGACAAAGCAGGAAAGAATGTCCAATGGAAAAAAGACAGCCTCTTCAATAAATGGTGTTGGGAAAATTGGACAGCCACATGCAGAAAAATGAAATTGGACCATTTCCTTACACCACACACGAAAATAGACTCAAAATGGATGAAGGACCTCAATGTGAGAAAGGAATCCATCAAAATCCTTGAGGAGAACACAGGCAACAACCTATTCGACCTCACCCACAACAACTTCTTCCTAGGAACATCGCCAAAGGCAAGGGAAGCAAGGACAAAAATGAACTATTGGGATTTCATCAAGATCAAAAGCTTTTGCACAGCAGAGGAAACAGTTAACAAAACCAACAGACACCTGACAGAATGGGAGAAGATATATGCAAACGACATTTCAGATAAAGGGCTAGTATCCAAAATCTATAAAGAGCTTAGCAAACTCAACACCCAAAGAACAAATAATCCAATCAAGAAATGGGCAGAAGACATGAACAGACATTTCTGCAAAGAAGACATCCAGATGGCCAACAGACACATGAAAAAATGCTCCACACCACTCGGCATTAGAGAAATACAAATCAAAACCACAATGAGATACCACCTCACACCAGTCATAATGGCTAAAATTAACAAATCAGGAAATGACAGATGCTGGTGAGGATGTGGAGAAAGGGGAACCCTCCTACACAGGGGTGGGAATGCAAGCTGGTGTAACCACTCTGGAAAACAGCATGGAGTTTCCTCAAAAAGTTGAAAATAGATCTACCCTATGACCCAGTAATTGCACTACTGGGTATTTACCCTAAAGATACAAATGTAGTGATCCAAAGGGGCACGTGCACCCGAATGTTTATAGCAGAAATGTCCACAATAGCCAAACTATGGAAAGAACCTAGATATCCATCAACAGATGAGTGGTTAAAGAAGAGGTGGTATAGATATAACAATGAAATACTATACAGCCATCAAAAGAAATGAAATCTTGCCATTTGCGATGACACGGATGGAACTAAAGAGTATTATGCTTAGCGAAATAAGTCAATCGGAGAAAGACAACTATCATATGATCTCCCTGATATGAGGAAGTGAAGATGCAACTTTGGGGGTTTGGGGGTAGGAAAAGAATAAAAGAAACAAGATGAGATCAGGAGGAAGACAAACTATAAGAGACTCTTAATCTCACAAAACAAACTGAGGGTTGCTGGGGGGAGGGCGGTTGGGAGAGGGCGGTTGGGAGAGGGTGGTGGGGTTATGGACATTGGGAAGGGTATGTGCTATTGTGAGTGCTGTGAAGTGTGTAAACCTGGCGATTCACAGACCTGTACCCCTGGGGCTAATAATATATTATATGCTTATAAAAAAATTAAAAATTTAAAAAAAATAAAATAAATTAAAAAAATTTAGAAAATAGGAATGCAATAAAGACAGGGAGAAGACTAATAGTATTAGCAAAGTGACATGGCATTCACCACTTAAGTTATGCCCTTCAACACAAAATTTTAAATTCTATTAACTTCAAGAGGGAGCATAGACTCACACTTCAAGGAAAATTTTTATTTCTAGGAAGTAAGATACTTGTGACAAATAATAGAAAATTATTCTCTTAGAGAAGAGCATAGAAGTCAGGGTGACAGCTGAATAACCCACTATTTGTTTTCTAACAATTTTGGGGATTACACTAGGCATATATATTTTTAGAGACAGAAAATTTAGTGAGACTCTATGTTACTGCCTAGGGAATAATCAGCTGTAGAAGTGATGTATGGAGCACATTTAAGGAGGTGGGCTGTGACTGTAATTAGGTGAAAATAGTTTCATTTCAGGCCGACTGTGAAGATACCAAATAATCATGAACTCTTACACATTTCAAGTTTTACACTTGACAACTTGAGCAAGCAGAGTATTAGGGGGAAAAATTACTGCATTTACTTACTAGTTTAAATTTTTCCCTTCTTTTCTCTATCAAATTCCAGAAGTGATTATGCACATATGGCAAAGACAAAAATGAATGCTGTTTGGACAAACATAAAATGCTAGGGAGAAAAGGTTTGAAGAAAGTACTGGGAGACCTACTCTATTCTGTGGATTTATAAACTAAGAGCATTTGTGCGCACTCTGTCTCTTTCTCTCTCACACACACATACAGACATTATACAACTTTTTACAAAAGCAGTTTAACATAATCCCTTCAAAGTGGTCTTCTCTAGTTTTTGTAAAGTAAACAGCAGGGCAAATACATGCCTCCAAGAACTTCTGTCTAAGATTTTGGATATAACTTCAAGAATATTTATTAAACATTTATGTTTGCCTTATAGCTGTATGCCTGATCGGTAAATGACAGGAACAATTTTTATCAAACAATTAAGGAATATGTTGGAACATGGCTATGGATTCTCTGATCAATAAATGTTCCACAGTACCAGATAAACCCTCCCCCTTTGGTAGTATATCTATAAAGCCCTTGGAAACAAGAGAGTCTTATAGGAGAAATCTGTTTTTGTTGAAATTAAAACCTGAATAGTATGCTAAAAATTCTACGAAGTCTTTTCTTGGTAGGAGATACTGATCCTGGCATCTGAAATCACTCTTTTTAAAACTGTTTACCATATAAATCCTATGATCAGCAATGTTTGAGAACTAGATCCATACCTTCATTCTAAAATTAAAAAAAAAATAGGGGCGCCTGGGTGGCTCAGTGGGTTAAGGCCTCTGCCTTCGGCTCAGGTCATTATCCCAGGGTCCTGGGATCGAGCCCCACATAGGGCTCTCTGCTCGGCAGGGAGCCTGCTTCCTCCTTTCTCTCTGCCTGCCTCTCTGCCTACTTGTGATCTCTGTCTGTCAAATAAAAAAAAAAAATCTAAAAAATCTAAAATTAAAAAAATATATATATCTTTTTTTCTGTCTAGTAACAAAAGTTTAATTCTTAAAGATTTTATGTACAAGCGATTATATAGAGGTAGTTATAATTCATTTTTTTTTAACATATAATGTATTATTTGTCCCAGGAGTACAGGTTGTGAATCACCAGGCTTACACATTTCACAGCACTCACCATAGCACATATAAAATCATCTGTAACAGAAAAATTGAAGAATTGAAGAGCATTGTAAACATTAGATACCTTACAAAACATTTTAAAATATAACATGTGAAACACAAATTCATAATATATAGATAAGTTATAACCTAATATATATTTTTTATTAGTTTTTCCCTTTGAATAAATTGAGAAAACACACAAAAAATCACTTACCATGATCATTGATATTACTATTTGAGATCCATTTTTTAATTTTCTTTGAAAGATGTTTAACTTCATATGGACAAATGATACATTTCAGCACATGTATAGGTATGTTAAAAGATTAGTAAGGAAGAAATTTCTGGGCTTAGACTTTGGGTGCATATTTAGTATGTAGTATTTGTACCCTTTAACTTTGCCCTAAATCAGCAGCAAGGATTTTAGGAAGCATCAATGCTTGTGTACCCATGGGAAAGTGTGGAGAGGTGTTTAAGTCAATAAAAAATTATTGTACATAGCAATCCTGAATTCCCTTTATGTCTCTGAGCAGTGATTGACTTTTATCATTGCCAAGAAAGAAAGAAAGAGAAATTTCTCATTTATTCCATATTCTCTACTGCTTCCATAGATGATCTCATCCATGCTCATAATAGATGACTATTCCAAAATACCTATGTTCCACCATTATCTTAATGTCAGAAACTCAACTTCAGCTCTCTACGTAATATCTCCACTTATCTCTTATAAAAGTCAAAATGTATGTCCAAAATTAAACTTTTAATTCTTAAACAACACACGTACCCATGAAGTACAACACATGCATAGATAAAGATATACGTGTTTATCCCTAAGCCTGTGCCATCCCAGGAAATGACACCACTATCTCTTCAGGGTTCAAACTGGAAATAGAGGAGTCCTTTTACCTCATTTTGTAACCAATCAGTAGCTTATATTGATTCTAACTGAAAACAATGTGGACTTCACAATGGCCTATCCCTCTTGCCATGTTCTTAGAAGCAGAAGTCATCACGTCTCTCCATAATAAATAATTTTCTAACTAATCTCCTACTTAAACTCTATCCCCCCTTCTTTAGCTTGCCTTTTCCACAGCAGCTATAATTATTTCATTAAAATATAAAACTGACCGAATTAATCCCTGCTTAAAATCCTTAAATGTCTGTTGATTGCACTTGAATCTAGTTTTGACACCCTGAACTTGATATTGGGAAAATTTCAGCCTATTTCTCTGTACTTCAGACTCACTGTTATTTTTTAAGATTTTAGAAGTGTAAAACATTTTAGATCCTCAGAAATTTTGCATATGCTTTTCCTTCCTTTGATCTTTCTAATACGAGCTCCATCTCATACTCTTGGTCTCCACCACCGTGAAACCTTTTCAGACACTCTTTTCCTAATCAGTCTACCCAAAGTCAATCTTTACATTTTTTTCAAACTATTTCCAGCATATTTCCCATAATTCATTTATTACAATTTGTAATTAATGTACACGTCTGTTCACATATATTGTTGATATTGTCATCTCTTCCAGAAAATTAATCTATATAAAATTATGGTCATAGTTGTTTTATTTATCCTAGTTTCTGCCTTGTAACATAGATCCTGGCAGCAGAGTAGAGAGATGATTGCTATTTGTTGAATGGATCAATAAGTGTCTTCTTTGATGCATGATTTAATGACTTGCCAATTTATTAAGAGTTTTAAGGGAAAAATATAAAACTTTATTATTGGCTCAGGAGAACCTTGTATGTTACACATTATTTATTATTGCCTGTAGTCTATTAACATAGCAAATATGATGTACAAAAAGGGAATTTGAGATGAGTTACTTTAAAGTCAATAAATTTACCAGTGGAGTCTGTATTTGAAAGTAGGATCCATACATGTGTGAATACCCGGGAATTCAGAAGACTATAACTTACCTTGTCCTATACATTAATAACTCAATATTTTGCATTCTTATACAGGGCAAACTCTCTACCCACAGAACACTTAAGGAATGCAAACTGGCGATGCTAAGACACAGAGGGTTTCTTCCATGATTAGGCAGCATCTGATCAGAGCTGATTATAACTTGCCTGTTCTTCCTTTTCACTTCCCTCCTACCTCTAACTTCCCCTCCTCCACTCTCATCAGATACAAATATGGATCAGTCCAAAGGTGTTGGACTGCATGGCTGGCAAATAGCAGCAGTCAACTGAAGCCTCATTATTGTTTTAGAATCAACTGCCTGCTGGGGTTTAACCAATTAATCTTTCCCCAACAATCAAGAGATTAGTGCAGTCTTTCTTTATCCATGATTTGGGCTTGTATTTGTCCTCTGTCCATGCCTTCTCATTACTCCCACTGATTGTATGTAGCTAACGTTCTACTAAATTTCACTTACATGGAGCTGCCTCTTTTTCTCATAAACTTTATAACAGAGGTGAAATTTCATGATGTTATAGACATGTAGTAGCTTCGGCATCTGTCCACGTGAATAACACTTATATTAAATAACACCTGTTTCCCTTCACTTCTATACCTAAACCTGGATGTAGGTGATTCAGAACATTTAGAAATGCATCAAGTATTAGTTTGAGCAAAGGAGAAATCACAACTCAACATATCTTAGGGAAACTTATGGGGCTAAACTTTCTTATATCCAGAACAGTGTTATTCAGGTATTATCTCTAGATTCTTTATCCTAAGAATTAGTTGTGCTGAGAACTAAAGTTAGCAATTAAACTGATAAGAAGAGATACCACACTTGATCTTAAGGTGGAAGCATCACAATTCCAGACTTCAAGTTTATATTACAAAGCTTTAGTAATCAAGACAATATGGTACCAGCACAAAAACAGACACATAGATCAATGGAACAGAGTAGAGAACCCAGAAATGGACTCTCAACTCTATGGTCAACTAATATTCAACAAAGCAAGAAAGAAAATCCAACAGAAAAAAGAACAGTCTCTTCAACAAATGGTGTTGGGAAAACTGGACAACAACATGCAAAACAATGAAATTGTACCACTTTTTTACATCAAACACAAAAATATTCAAAATGGATGACAGACCTAAACCTGAGACAGGAAACTATCAAATTCCTAGAGGAAAACACAGATAGTAATCTCTCTGACATTAACCATAGCAGCTTCTTACAAAGATATGTCTCCAGAGGCAAACAAAAGCAAAAATGAACTATTGGGATCACTTAAAGATAAAAACCTTCTGCACAGTGAAGGAAACAGTCAACAAAACTAAAAGGCAACCTTTGGAATGGGAGAATATAAAATGACATATCTGTTAATGGGTTAGTATCTAAAAATCCATAAAGAGCTTATCAAACTCAACAGCCAAAAACTAAATAACCCAATTAAAAAATGGGCAGAAGACATGAATAGACACTTTTCCAAAGGATATGTACAGACAATGAGCAGACACGTGAAAATATGCTCAACATCACCAGGGAAATACAAGCCAAAACTTCAGTGAGATATCACCCCATACCTGTCAAAAATGGCTAAAATTAAAACACAGGAAACAACTGTGTGTTAGGATGTGGAGAAAGGGGAACCCTTACATTATTTGTGGGAATGCAAACTGATGGAGCCACTGTGCAAAACAGTATAGAGTTTCCTCAAAAAGTCAAAAATAGAACTACCCTACGGTCCACCAATTTCACTACTAGGTATTATTGTAAAGGACACAAGCATAGTGATTGGAAGGGATACATGCCCCCCAATGTTTATAGCAACATTATCAACAATTACCAAATTATGGTAAGAGCCTAAATGTCCATTGACTAATGAATGGATACAGAATATGTGGTTGGTGTATATATCTATAGATAAACATGTAGATATATAGATGTAGATATAGATATAGATATGATATACATATTCCAAATATTATATATAATGGAGTATTACTCAGCCATAAAAAAGAAATGAAATCTGGCCATTTGTAAAAATGTGGATGGAGCTAGAGTATATTACGCTAAGTGAAATCAGTCAGAGAAAGACAAATATCATATGATTTCACTCCTATGTGGAATTTAAGAAATGAAACAGATGAACAAAGGGAAAAAGAAAAATGAAAGAAGCAAACCATAAAAGAGACTCAACTATAGAGAACAAACAGGTTTGATGGAGGGGAGGTGGGTGGGGAGATGGGTTAAATTGATGATGGGTATTAGGAGGACACTCGTGATGAGCACTGAGTGTCATATATAAGTGATGAATCACTGAATTCTACTCCTGAAACTGATATTACACCATATGTTAACTAACTGGAATTTAAATAAAAACTTGAAACTACAAAAATAAATAAATGAACAAATAAATAAATAAATACTTGAAACTACAAAAAAAATAAGCAATTAAAAATCCAGTGATTTCTATTTATATAAAATCAGTGATTTCTATAAAATTAGTAATTTCTATTTATGTAAAACTTTGTGAATCAATACTTAATGAATCAATTGAAGGAAATGTTAGGAGGATTCTGATTTCATTTGTGTTTTAGAGTTGCACTCAAAGTAAATACTGGCTAAATGAAGTCTTCCATAATAAATGTTTTTTTAAAGGTATAAGAGTGACAACTTCACAGCCTTAGAAATTCAAGCTCAAGTTAAAGGCTTTCTGAGGCTGTTTTTATTTTTCATTATTCATAAAATGTCTATGCAATGCATATAAAAGACTAGGAGTGTTCCTTGTAGTGTTCCTACCCATGAATACTTGGAAACCTATTAAAGTAAGTATAATGGGGATGCCTGGATGGCTCAGTATTTTAAGCGTCTGCCTTTGGCTCTGATCATGGTCCTGAGGTCCTGGCATAGAGTCTGGTATTGGGCTCCTTGCTTGGAGGGAATCCTGCTTCTCCCTCTGCCTGCTGCTCCCCCTGCTTATGCTCGCTCTCTCTCTCTCTCTCTCTCTCTGACAAATAAATAAAATAAAATCTTTAAAAAATATATGAAATAATTAAATAAATTAAGCATAATGCAACAATCACCACAAAAATTTTCTTAATAATAGTTAATATTTTTGGAACATGTGTTCTATACTATATACTCTTTAAAGGTTTTTTGTATGTTAACTTATGATACAGCTTTAAGTGGCAAAGATGGGTTTCAATCTTAAGCAATTAAGTTCCAGAGCCACTAGGCTCCATCTGTTTATACTATAATTAGATTTTCTCTATCATATAAACACTATTATATATTACTATAAATTTCTCATTCATAACCAGATAGTAATTCTTAGTCATATTACTATTGGGTTATGTCCTTAAATGATATGTAATAGGAGAATGGTTAATAATATTAAAAAATAGTATCAGAGAGACATGCATTGGAATTGCAGTGAAATTTTCAACAAATTACTAAAACTCTTAATCCTCAATTTTTTTTCACTAGGAAAATGGAAAAAATAATGTCTTTTTTCATTGTTGTCACAAAATTAGATAAGAGAATATAGGTATATTCCTGGTATTTGAAAAGAACTTAAGGAATGAGAATTACTAATATATCATTTATAATTATTATAATTTAGCGAAATATATATTTTTCAGATTTCAGATTCAGATATTTAATTAAATATGTGAATATTTTAAATATTCAAAAATTTGCTGAAAAACTATATATAGGTATATTTCTTAAAAACTTTTAAATATATATAAAATGTAAATATACAAAAAAGGTAGAGGGCACCTATTCTGACTGAAGTGGAAGTAGGAGAAAGGAGCCCTGCCCCTCTACCTTACTCCCATCGTGCATTGGTAAGTGAGGACAGGTATCTGTAAGGCATATCCACGAGGGTCTTCCCAGAGTACAATCTGAAAAGGACTTACCTTTGTATTTTCTCTTATTCTCTAAAGACTGTATGGTGTACTGAGGTATTTATTCCACCCCAACATTAATTCATGATCATGCTCATACAATCTGTATGTGGAGTGTCCTAAAGTAACAGAACCTGCTAAGATCAAAATGGTGATTTGAGTCTTTTTATTTCACATTTGTCATTTAGAAGTGAACAAAGAGATTAAGGACTCATACATTACTAGTATGCCTTGAATCACTGAAATATCAGTGATATGGTTAAGTAATCAATATTTTATGTTTCAATATAAAAAAAAATCATGTTATCTTACCAACTGACCAAAAAGTAAGCCAACTCTCATTTTTCCCCTTTACTTGCCAGAAAGTATTAAAATTTGAAGGAAAAATTTATAGAAATATGTTAATCTAGCAAAAGGTATCTCTGGAGGTATATAGACCAATTCATTTCTATACATAGAATATTGAGTAGGAGTTTTTTATTATAATCAAATAAAAACCAAATCAGACAAGTATAACTTTATTTTAAATCACGATATATTTGAATTTAACATCTAAAAAACATCTTCTCTTTTTTAACTTTTCAAATGATTTGGATAGAATTTCTTTGTGTAGTTTATCTTTCATTTCTCCTTTGAGACAGATTTATAGAATGCTAAGAACAAACTCATAATAATGACAAGTTTATAGTTAACTTTTTTTTTTCTCGTGTAAATATTTTTGTAATCAAGGCATGAAACGTTCAATGGAATCTATTCAACCAGTTTGCAGTGGTTAAGCTTGATTTTGCCCCTGGTTGAAAACTTTCATTCCTTACTAGTGATAGAAATTGATATTTCACTAAGCTCAATAAGTTGTCAAGCATATTGTTCATCAATGACAATAGGGGCAGTGCATTTTTGTAGCATCCTTTACTTGAGAATATATATAGCTATTAATCTTTACTTTTTTTTTCACTGACATAAATGTAAGCCCTATATAATAAATCAATGTCTCTTGGTATCTCTCTTTTGTATTTTGATAGTATTTGCTCCTTAGCTTGATCCTTTCTGTTACAGCCAATTTATGTTCTTTAAGAGGCAGTTAATGCTTTCTAGTTTATATTCCATTGTCGTCACTATATCAACCATGGAATGGTAGCTGAAGATGACTTGTTATGTTTCAGCAGCTCTAGTGAGTTCAAAAATCTAAATTGTATTTTATTGAATACCTACTATGTGCCAGGGAATGCAAGTACCACTTTCGGTTACTTAAATAATTTGGAGCATCTTCTGATTGCAACTTCCAGTTGAATAAATTTATAGTAAACATAGTCAGGAATTTTAAGGCTTTTAAAATTCAACTTAGGAGTATTTCAGATTCCAAATAGAGAACAACCACTAGAATGGAAGTTATTTCCCAGGAAATAATGACTATAATATAGAATATAGTTTACATATTTGTATGATTCTAAGGATGCAAAAATGTTATCAGTAAAAGGATTGATGCAAGGAAAGAAGAAGGAAGGAGGGGAGGGTAGGAAAGAGGGAGGAGGGCAGGAGGAAAGGTGGAAGAAAGGAGGGATGGAAGGAAGGAAAGGAAAAGATAAGTTTCTATTTTTATTTATGTTACCTTGGATAAGGTGTGGACTATAGAGAAGTAAAATGTGGATTCAAGTTCAACTCAACATTTCAGTTACACTGGACCAAGGAGAACACACAGTCTCTTAGCCTCAGGTTTCTTATCTGTAAAACGAGTATAACAATAACTATTATGTGAAAGATTTGACAAAGTTCATAGAACACATATGAAATGAACTTTCCTAAGACTGATTTTTCTAAAATATGTTATTTATTTTTTTTATTTTAGAGATAAGGAGAGGGAGTGAGTGGTGGGTGGAGGGAGAAGAAGGGGCAGAGAGTAGCTGGCAGAATTCCCACTGAGCATGGAGCCCCATGTGGGGCTCAGTCTCAGGACCCCAGGATCATGACTGGAGCTGAAACCAAAAGTTGAGCACTTAACTGACAGAGTCTCATCCAGGTACCCCTGATGGTGTCTTTTTTAAAGGTATTAACTCATTTTTTAAATAAATTCTGATAGCCATGAGCTAAGATCTTATAAAACAATTTCATAAAATTACCACAACTAACAACTCAAACCCATAAAAGCAATACAATGAATAAAATAGATATATATGTTTATGTAATTGTGTACATTTCTGAGGTCCTTTTGACTTATTTTTTTGTCATGTGCTCCTTAGTTCTTTTAAGAACTATTTATATGATCTTTGATATATAATCAGATGACAAACATTGTTATTGTGATAAGTGCAGGAAAATACAGACTTATATGGGCACCAAAGCATAATCTAGGAGGGATCACATGCTACTTCATCTTTAAAATGACACATAAAAAACAGGATGGATATCATAGATGACATATTTTTTTTTTAGTATTTTATTTATTTATTTGTTAGAGAGAGAGGGAGCACAGGCAGAGGGGGAAGCTACTGCCCCTGGATAATGAGTCTGATGTGAAGACCCGATCCCAGCACCCTGGGATCATGACCTGACCTGAAGGCAGACTCTCAACTGACTGAGCCACCCAGGCATCCCATAGATGACCTATTTTCTTTAATCCAGTAAAGTATCAAACAATAGGCTAACCTCTGGAATTATTATATAATGAATTGAAACAATCTCCAAGGACACAGACAACAGAAGTTTAGATAGCTGCTGTATTATCTTCTTTGTGGCTTTTCAATTCAGGGAATTTTCAAATAAAGCCCATTATATTACTATTTGTGAAAAGAAGAAGGGGCTTCATCATGCTAATGATATCAGTTGAGAGAACAAGATGTAATTGAGAAACATATCAGAAGCTTCTGAGTATTTGGGAACAAGACAATATATCTTTTTTAAAACTTAAGTAATTGATCCAGTAATTAAATGGATATGCATTTGATTTTCAGTACTAATTTATCCTATTGATAGCCTTCATATGGCATAAATTTAGAGCACTCACTTAAAGACATAATGTTAGTTTTAATGGTTTTTTGGAATAACAGAGTTTTTTTGTTTGTTTGTTTGTTTTAAATCTCCTTAATCTCACTAGAATCCTGACACGTTCAGTAGTATCTAATTTGGACTTTTGATCATGACTTCCTGATATTGGCATTGGTACATTTTATTTTGTTAATAGATCTTTAGATGTATTAAGATGTATTTTGTTAATAGATCTTTAGATGTATTAAGCATCCTGACTAAACTTCATTGGCTCTGATTATCTCCGAGTTGGAAAGAAGTGCCATGATGATTTCAATTATTTGAAATTTGTAAGAACGAAGCATTTGGCTTGGATGACAAGCCTATTTAATCAATATGCTATACTCTCTTTGTACTTACATAGCTCAGAATTAATAGAAATCTATAAGCATAAGTATAAAGCCCTCTATTCTACTTGTTAACTACTTTATAATATTCTTTTCTTTACTTGAAAAATAGACATTCTAGTACTTATTTCCCAGTGTTTTTAAGAAGATTAAAGGAAATAACTAATATAAAATAAATGAGTCTAATTTTTCATTCTCGTTACCCTTTTTATTGATTTTTTGCCTTTAAGCTAATCTTTTATGCAATGGAATAAAAAGAATTGAAAACTTATATAAGATACATTTTAACACACACACATATACATATAAAACATATGCTACAATATGTTTAATTACATATATGATATATATATCATATTCATCTGATATTAATGGTACTGGCATTACATGTAATAAATATATATCATAGATTTAAGCATATATGCAAACATATATCTTTTGATACTATCAACATACAAAGATTTCAGCACATATATGTTAAACATTTCTGCCTTTCCAATCAGTGGTTTATGCTACCAATAAATAAAACCTGGAGCGCCTGGGTGGCTCAGTGGATTAAGGCCTCTGCCTTAGGCTTGGGTCATGGTCCCAGGGTCCTGGGATTGAACCCCGCAGCGGGCTCTCTGCTCAGCAGGCAGCCTGCTTTCCTTCCTCTCTCTCTGCCCGCCTCTCTGCCTACTTGTGATCTCTCTGTCAAGTAAATAAATAAAATATTAAACAAACAAACAAACAAACAAACACCTAAGACAGGTATGTGAGAATGTTAATTTCTTTGCTACTAGAAGTTGCATCCCAGAATCTCTTAAGTTCTGTTAGGAAGTACTTTTAAAGATGAAAAGCATGGAGCTGTTCTGTTCTCCAGGCATATGGTATTTTCCAAAACAATGTCAGCCACCAATGAGATTGCATTAGATTTTCAACTAAAATGAGGTTCACTTGTGATCAGTTTGTTCATCTGACCCATTGGCTGTTAGAAAAGAATGTAGCTAATATTTTATATTATTTTTAAATAAATGTTTCATTTTATTTAGGATGTCAGAATTTTCACTTATGATAACATTAATCAAATATATATTACTCCATTTCCCACAAGCATAATTTGAGAAAAGTCTAAGTATAAACTAATCTGGAATGTGTGGTAACTTGGTGACAGATACAGCACAGCTTGACTCAGCAATCATTCTGAGATATTTTGCAATTATTTTCAATCACAGATATTCAACAGTTCTTGTAAATGCCAGGCTAAAACCTGGGACATCATTTTCTGATTTGATAATCATCTCCTTGAGAAGCTCAATCTAGAAAGGAACACTGCTGAGCTGAAAGTGTCTGTGAATGAGTGAGTGGAGATCTCTATTAAACACGTGTGCTCTTCTCTGCATATGCAGGCTTTTCTTCTTGTTCTGAAAACCATTTTGAAAATTAATGTTACTAATCACAATGAGGGGTGGGGTACGAGTACATCTCACGTCATTAAGCACAAAACTCCTCACATTGTATAAGTTACCAACATTCTGTCATCACCTGCTTCTAAAAATGACAGTAAAAAAACCTTCTCTTTATGTATATATAAAGAAATAGAAACCAAAACTTCTTAAGACAACTTTGATTTTCTTTTTTAATTTATTTTACATCATTAGGAGCAAAATATTTCAATTTTAATGCATGTGGCAGAAGTTTTCTTTGCCCAGAAAATTGCATTTGTTTAACACAACACCTTGATGTGCACTTTGTTGTTTGGTTGTAGCTTGGTAGGGAAGGAAATAGATGATGTTGTAAAAAAAGAAAGGAGAATAATTTTTTCCACCAACTGCTAGTGATGAAAAAAAAGAGGTGGACATAAATGAGAGAAAGAAATTAGCTAAAAAAGTGCTTGAGAATAAGAAGTTTGAAGTCAACAGCTTTCAACCTTGTTAAACCAACACCCTCCTTTTATAATACCATAAATGTCTTAATACATTTTATTGAGATATAGTTTACCTAAAATAAAATGGAAATACTCTAACCATAAAAATACAATGAATTTTAGTGAATATATATATATATATATATATATTTGTGTGTGTGTGTGTATGTATGTGTGTGTGTATATATATATATTCATATATATATATATACAGATATATATATATCTCCAACTACCATGATGTAAGATATACACCAGCACCTAAAAAAGTATTCTTATATTTCACTGCAGTCAATCCTGACATGTCTTTTCCCGACTACCTTTGATTTACTTTCTTTCACAATGATTAATTTTACCTTTTTAAAAAATTTTTTGTAATTGCAACCACACAATATGTGTTTATTTGTTTGTTTTTTGATCTGGCTGCTTTTACTTCTATAATGTTTTTAAAGTTCATCTATGTTGTTGCACCAACATGAATATTTAGTAACAAGTATTTTATAATGCTCCATTTCTATAATAAAATAATCTATAGATATGTCCTTAATTTAATGTAGAAATAATATTAATTTATATAACTAGATTCATATGTATCATGACATGTTAATATATAGCCATATTTAATACTATGAATTAACCAGATAACTGTGCCTATGATAGAAGTGATTAATGGGTCCCTTCATCTCTATAAAGCATCTCTGTTTATCCCTGGCAATATTGTCTTACAAACTAGTTTTTTACATTAATTGTAGCTATTCCAGTTTTCTTTTTATTGAAGTTCACATGGTGTATAGTTTTCATTATTTTACTTTGAAATTACCTGTGCCTTTATATTATATATTATATGTTTATATTTAGTGTGACTATTGATACAGTTAACATCTTGCTACTAGTTTTCTCCTTGCCCCATCTTTAGTCCTTCTTTTTCCTTTTACCTGTCTTCTTTTTAAAAGATTTTTTTTTTGTTTTTTTTCTTTAGGTTTTAAATTGAGATGTTTGTTTGTTTTTCATGATTCTAATTAATTTCCATTTTTGGCTTATAAACTATAAATTTTTTTAATTGGTAGTTTTAAGGTTTGTTGTTTATATTTAACATCATATCATTTCAAATGATATACTTTGTTCCATTGAACTCCTTAGATCTGAAATTATAGTTTTCATCAAATTTGAAAAATCATGTGCCATTTTTTCTTTAGTGAATGTTTTATTGTCCCTTTCCTCTATTCTATCCTGTGGGGGAATTCAATTATCCATAGGTCAGGTTTCTGAAATTGCCCTGCAGGTCTCTGATACTCTTCATTTTTAATTTTTTTTCTCTCTTTGTTTAATTTAGATAGTTTCTTTTACTGTATCATCATTTCCTATTTTTTCTTCTGAAATTTCCTATCTGGCTTCAATATATTCAATGCATTTTTCTTCTTAGTTATTGAAGCTTTTGTCTCTCAGTTTTATTTTGGGTCTTTAAAAAATATTTTCAGTGTTTCTAACTTTACTTTTTAACATTTGAGTATGTTGTAATAACTGCCTTAATATCTTTATCTGCTAAAGCTAACATGTGTGTCAGTTCTTAGTCAACTTTGATGGATTGATTTTTCTCTTAAATTTAAATAATTTTGCTGCTTCTTCCTAACCCTGATAATCTTTGATTAGGCTGTGAATTTCACCTTGCTAGGAACTAGGGAGCTAGATACTTTTGTATTCTTATAAATATTCTTCAGTTTTGTTCTGGGACACAGTTAATTTACTTGGAACCATTAGGATCTTTTCATGTCCTGCTTTTATGATTTATTTGGCAGAAGACAATCAGTGTTTAATCTTGACCTAATTATTTCTTACTGCTGAAGCAGGACTTTTCTGTGCACTCTACCCAATGCCAAATGAATTATGAGATTTTTTCCATCTGGCTGGAGAAAATAGGCACACCCACCATGTGTAAATGTCAGGTATGTTTCTTCTAATCCTTTTGGATTTTTTTTTTTTTTTTCCACAACAAGTCGTTTTCTCACATGTATGCACTAATGATTCTCTGCTGGAAATTTGAGGAGGATCCTCTACAGATCTTTGGTGTTCTCTATGAGCTTTCCAATCTCTGGTACTCTGTCTAGTTTTCTGTAGTTACATTATTTTCCCAGAATTCTATCTCCTAAACTCTATCTCCTTTTTTTTTTTTTTTAAGATTTTATTTATCTGTGAGAGAGAAGAGAGTGCATGAGAACCAGAGAGAGAACATGATTGTGGGTAGGCGTCAGGGGACAGAAAGAAGCAGACTCTCACCAAGTGGTAGCTTGATGAACCTAAGGCAGGCACTTAGCCACTGGGCTACCCCGGTGCACCTAAACTCTATCTTCTAAATTCTGAGAGTCTGCCTCTATCTGCATGTGTTCACCTCCTATGCTGCAACCTGGAAATGTCTCAAAGCAGTACTCTGGACCAATCATAGGTCTAACCTTATTTGTTTTCTCTCTCTCTGGGATGTCTCTCCTTTGTTGCATGATGTCTAGATCCTGACAACTGTTTCATAAATTTGGCTTTGTTTTTCTGGTCGTTTCTTATGTCAGAGAAATTGCAGTCCAAGTAAATACCAGTTTAGCTGGAAGCAGAAGTCTGGTTTGGTTTTAAGAATACTTTTCACTGGGTAGAGAGTCCTAGGTTGACAGTTACTTTCTTTCTGTCTTTTTTTTTTTTTTTTTAAGATTTTATTTGTTTATTTGACAGACAGAGAAATCACAAGTAGGCAGAGCAGCAGGCAGAGAGAGAGGGGGAAGCAGGCTCCCCATCGATTAGAGAGAGCCTGATGTGGGGCTCCATCCCAGGACCCTGAGATCATGACCTGAGCCAAAGGCAGAGACTTAACCCACTGAGCCACCCAGGCACCCCCGACAGTTACTTTCTCTCAGCTTTTCTATGTTTCTAGCTCCTGAAATTGCATTCTTTCTTTTCTTTCAAATACTCTCTATACCCAATGTGGGGCTCAAACTCACAACCCTGAGATTAAGAATTGCCTGCTCCACCAGCTGAGCCAGCCAGGCACCCTACTATTGCTCTATTTATTGAGAAATTAATTATCACTTCAATTTACTTTTTTTTCCTCTGCAGATATGTCTTTTTTTTTCTAGCTGCTTTGAAGATGTTTTTTGTTTTTACATTTTAGTGCTAATAACCTCTCTAAATATGGTTTTCCTTATACTTCTTAAGTTTGTAATAATTCTTGATTTTATAATTTGCTGTCATTTGTGTTTTTGAAAACTCTGAGCCATCATCTCTTCAAATATTTCTTTTTCAATCTTTCTCTTTTTTTCTTTTTAAAGACAGAGTATCAGTATGTTATGCTAGGAGTTCTATTGCCTACGCCTCTCTTAATTTTTTTCTGGTTTTCTAACTTGCCTTTTTGTCCTTTGTTTTGCATACTATTTCTTATCTGTATTTCAGTTGCCAAAAATCTTTTTGCTATGTCTAATCTACATTAGACCCATCTATTAGATGAATAAATTCACCTATAAATTTTTTAAATTTAGAATTTTCATTAAATCTTTAAAATAGTTTCCATTTAACTGTGAGAATTCTCTCTCGTCTTTTTTTTTCCTTCTAACATATAATTTTTTAGACTCCATACCTGATAAGTCCATCTTCTATCTATTCTTGCTATCCAATTAGGATATCTCATCTCTTTGTATGCCTGTTTATTTTGCATTGTATGCTGACAATGATATTATAAAGATAAACTGAGGCCTTGGGTAGTGTTATCTCCTTATAGAATGCATTTTTGTGATTATGAAGTAGTTAGGGTTAAGTGCAACCAAAAATTGCCTTTATCCAATCAGGGCTTAAGGATTTTGAAGGTAGGCATCAATCCTTATAATGTATTCCTAGTGAACTGATACAAATCTGTCTTTTTAACTCCCATATCCTTGATTGCATGCCTACACATAATTTTTAGTACATCTGAATGATGTTGTCTGACCAGGCAATTTCCCATCTTTCTTCTTTGGCACCTATCTATCCATTTACCTGAAATGTCATCGCCCACTCCTAGAAACATCATGCTCATTTTTTTATGTCACAGATTAAATGTCAACTACTCTGTAATACCTTCCTTCCCCCCCACTGTCTGAGCAAATAGCTTATTTCCCTTGATTCCCATAGCCTTTTTAGCAAAATTGTCTGACTTGTACTTTCACATTCTGTTATTAGGTATATCTTGTCCCTTTATAATATAGGCTGTTTGAGGAAAGAATTAGGTCAAAGTTGTAATTATAATAGAGGACCAAAACCTCAAAATCGTCATGTCTGCAATGTGTAATACATTACCTGGAATATAGTAGGCTGCCTGATAACAGTTGCTGAATTGCGATCCTGGGGTTTCAGTGCTGTATTCTTTAGTACATTTCACGCCTTGTAGCATTCTCTGGAAATATGCTTCTGTGATCTCTGACCAAATCTAACTGGAACACTTCTGTATTAAAGGACTATGAATCCCAAGGCGATGATTTCAGCATGCTTCCACTCTTATGCCAAATCTAAACCATATGCTGTCAAAAGCATTGTCCCAGGGCTAAAGTCAGATCCAGAAAAATTAAGTGTTTCCATGAATTTAGGCTAATTCTCAGTAGTTACTCTTGTTCCAATTCCTGCTTTAAATGATTTTTTTTAATGCAGCAAAGTAGGTTAAAATGTCTTTTCATACAGTACAAATTGAAAAAAATCCCTTATAAAAGCAGGAGCATGTGTAGATTTTGAGCTCAGATTTCAGTGGTTTATCAAAACACCAAAAGGGATCTAAGAAGTAGAGTAGGTGGTAAGATAGGTGGATTGAAATAATAAATGTGAATATTAAAAATTAGACTGATTCATTTGAGGCAAGACTCAAACAAGATGATGAGAGAGAATATGGGAAATTGACAATAAATTGTTCATTAAATCTTCTTAAATGTAATAATTTAACAATATTATTAGAAACCTCATGTGCTTTGAGGAGACAATCATATTTTAATTTCTGAATATCAGAAAGTGGAAAAGGATCATCAACAACTGAGACAACTAATTAAAACTGTTTTACCTATTTTCCACATGCTCATGATTTATAGCAGGAGCACATTGAATAGGTAGATAATTCTCTAATACAATTCATCATTGTGCATTCTCTGTATTAACTAGACATCTTTATGTATTTTAAGTTTTTCATTTTATGCATATGTAGATAATTCTTTGCTTGTTTTATCCTCCATATAATAACAAATATTTGATATTTGGAAAATTCCAGACTCTTGACTGATATTGTCAATATTTGTTGAGGGAGCTGGGTACTATAAATAGTATGTGTAATAGATTTGGAGATCAGTACCATTAAGAAAGCATACTTAGATCAATCCATATGAAAATAATTCCATATTGTTCAGACTAGGTACATGGGGATCATTTATTTGGACCGAAAAGTATAAACCCTAGAGCTTCACAAACTTCCTCAAATCTCATTGCAACAACTAAAAAGTGACAGGAAAGTACTCTTAATCATCTAAAGTTTTCTCATGACAGTAGAAAGAAGTTCTGAGAAAATTACTGGAGTCAAAGAATCTATGTTGTCTAGTGGAAGACAAAAGTATTAAAAACAAATTTAGGACTTCTGGGGAAGATGGCAGAGTAAGAGGACCCTAAGCTCACTCTCATGCACTGCAGGTGGGAATGCAAACTAGAGCAGTCACCGTGAAAAACAGTATGGAGATGCCTCAAAAACTTAAACCTAGAATTACCATATGATCCAGTAATTCCACTACTGGGTATTTACCCAAATAATACAAAAACACTAAATCAAAAAGATGCATTTACTGCTATGTTTATTGAAGCTTTATTTATAATAGCCAAATTATGGAAGCAGCCCATCAATAGACAAATGGTTAAAGATGTTGTATATATACACAATATTCCATTATATGGATGTACCACAGTTTAATTATCATTCACTTATTGAAAGACATCTTGGTTTCTTCAAAGTCTGGATAATTATAAATAATACTACTATAAACATTCATGTTCAGGTTTTTGTGTGGAAATAAGTTGTCGACTCATTGGATATATCTATCAGGAAACATGGTTTCGGTATTGCCTGACAAGACTATGCTTAGCTTTGTGAGAAACTGCAAAGTGACTTTATCATTGTGCCAGAAGTAAATGAGAGTTCCTTTTGCTCTACATCTTCATCAGCATTTGATATTGTCAGTGTTTTGTATTTTAAACATTCTAATAGGTATGTAGTAGTAATTCATGGTCCTTTTAGTTTATGTTTCCCTGTTGATATATGTGGACCTCCTCTTCAAATGTTTATTTGTCATTCCTGTATCTTATTTGGTGAGGTGTCTGTTCAGACCTGTAGCCTATTTTTAATTGGGTTATTTTCTTACTGGTGAGTTTTAAGAGTTTTGTTGTTGTTGTTGTTGTTTGGTTGGTTTTTTGGCCAATTTGAGATATAAATTCTTTATCAGGTGTGTCTTTTGCAAGTATCTTCCCCTAATCTGTGACTTGTCTTTTCGTTATCTCAAAAGTGTCATTTGCAGAGCAGAAGTATGCAATTTAAATAAAGTCCTATTTACCATTTTTTTCTTTTATTGTTTGCACTTTGGTGTTGTATTCTAAAAAGTCATTGCCAAAACGAATGTTATTTAGATTTTCTCTTATGTTATTTTTTATTATGTTACGTTAGTCACCGTATAGTACGTCATTAGTTTTTGATGTACTTTTCCAAGATTCATGTTTACATATAACATCCAGTGCTCCATTCTCCTATGTTATTTTTAGAAATTTTATGGTCCGTGCTTTATATTTAGGTCTATGATCCATTTTGAGTTGATTTTTATAAAAGGCGTAAGGTCTGTGTTTCAATTCATTTAATTTCACATGAAGTTTCCAACACCAAATTAAAAGCACATATATTATACCATCATATGTCATTATAGTTCTATCATTATATCATTTAGCAAGAAGTCTGTAAAGGACCCATCACAAACTCAAATGAAATCTGTAATAAGACTTAGATCATCCAGGAAGAGTATTTATTCAAATATCATCTTAATGACCTTGGATATTTCCTTTCCAAAGTGTGATATTATTATCTATCTCAAGACAAAAAAAAAATACACACATATGTATGCATATATCCAAAAAAAAGGGGACTCTCATCATTTCATGGTTCTGTTTATCACAGAGATCCTGCATGAATGTCTAATGAGCACATTATAACGACTGTAGTGTTATACCAAATAATCAAAAGGAGAATTAAAATTTGAAGTGTTCAGTGTATCTTGGATACGCCTGCTGAAAACAAACCATTTATACATCTATTTAAAAAAATGGTATGAGAGAGGACATTTAATGATCACTGGCAAAAAGAAACTAGGTATCAATGAAGAATACAATTCATTGGTAGCTCTTCTTGTTAACATACTTTTAAAATAGATAATGGGACTTTAAAATTAAGGTTTTCATTTTTAATAGTTGATATGTATCCTACAAAGAAGTTGTTTTTTTAATCCCCCTGTGTTTAATCTCAAACATATTGAATAATTAATCTAGAACTTAATGTATAATATAGAGGTATTTTATAGTCATGTGCTTTGTCATATAACTTGTGTTTGGTGTGTTTGTATGTATTTAATTGTCATGTATCTGTAAAATTACTAACATGTTTTTGTATTTTAGATTATTTGTTTCTTTTAAAAAAGAAGCTCACAGGGTGCCTGGGTGGCTCAGTGGGTTAAAGCCTCTGCCTTCGGCTCAGGTCATGATCCCAGAGTCCTGGGATCAAGCCCCACATTGGGCTCTCTGCTCAACAGGGAGCCTGCTTCCTCCTCTCTCTCTCTGCCAGTCTCTCTGCCTACTTGTGATCTCTGTCTGTCAAATGAATAAATTAAAAAATAAATAAAATAAAATAAAATAAAAAAGAAGCTCAATATACCATGATTTTGAGACCAAAAGAGGAAAAAATAAAATAAAAATTGATCCCCATATTCTTTCTTAAACATGAGGACTGTGTTCAGGTAATAGGATTTTTCTTCTTCTGTAACACTGCAGAAAATGTGTTCTACATATTAGAAGTGTATTAGCAAACAAAAGCTATTTTTTAAAAGAAGTGTCATTTACTAGGAAAGTAATCTAGGAAAAATTCAAATATGAAAATAATTTTGATTTAGATACTGCTAGTCATTGCTTATAGATTTGGCTGTAAAATATTTACACTGTTCTATTTCTTGAGATTCACCATATGTTGGTGTTATTTACATTTAAACATATTTACCCTTAAGGGATGAGCATCCTGTAAAATGCCAAAGAACAAAAGATATCCTGGTTAGTTGTCAATCCCAGATTGGTCTGGTTTTACTTTGACATTGCTCTAAACACCCCATTTATGAGCCAGCTTCCCTATCGTGGCTCTTATCCTTTATCTTTTCTTCCCTGATTCTACAAATTACATTAAGGTGAGTAAGGCATGCAGCCAGTATGTAGTCCTCGTAAAGTTTATAATATACTGTGGTTCCATGCATTCTTTGATTTTTGCTCTCTGTATTGGTTATTTTGTCATTTGGGATGCTGACCATGTTTAGATAAACTACAGTTTTGGATAACATGTGACCTGTGACAATCTAATGGATTGAACAGAAGTTTATATTGATATATGTATGCATTTATTTATTTTTAATATCAATTTATCAACCTTTCACTCATTAGAGGAACTTTTTTAAAAATCTTAATCATTTCTACACTATTCTTTTATAATTTATTATAAGGTTTTGACATTTTGATTTCCATATCTTTTGTTTGAATTACATATGCTTATACTAAATGTGTTTTTGTATATCATAGAAGGTAAGGATGCATTTTGCACAAGGAATAAAGATATGGTAGTGAACTGAGAAGCAAAAGCTTCTGCTTTTATAGAACTTATATTATTTACATTACGTGAGAAAGGTAGGATCCAATACGAAATCATGGCTGCAAATTGTCAATTCTTCATTGCATTTTCATAAATTATTACAATATTTATTTTTAGGTTGTATTATCAGAATATAATAAATTAAAATGTCTAAAATTTCTTGGAAAATTGAGACTTTTATCATTACATACTGTTTCTTATCTTTAATAACATAAATATTATAATATATTTTGTCTGCTAGTAATATGGCAGCTCAGTATTTTTATTATTATTAGCCTGGTGGTATCTATAATCCTGAGTTTTAAAACTTATTTCCATTTCTTTTACTTTTAATCTTCCTGTGTTTTTATGTTTGCAGTATGCAAGTTTTGAAAAACATTTAGCTGGGTTTATTTATTTCACATATCCAATATGAAAATCTCCATTTCTAAGATGGTGAATTTAGACCATTCACCTCTATTTAGATGAATAATACACTTGGTCTTACTTCTACCATCTTACTTTATGGTGTTTGTTATCATAAGCCACTACAGTTGTTGCTGCTGCTCTTATTAGAGTACAACCTACATATTCTTAACAATATGTAAATACATTGTATAAAGGAAAAGTGATAAAGAAAAGGTGAGTGCTCTGAGAACCTGTGTTCTGTTGATGGCACTTACTTGTGTCCTCAAGATCTATTCAAACTCTCTCATACATAAAAAACCTCAAGCAGGAAATGTTCCTGTGTATGCCCAACTGTACAGCTTGGTGGCTTAGCAACCACCCTTTCATAGATGACAAACATCATCATCAATCATCATTCTGGGTTCCATGATTTCTGTAAGAGAACATTAGCAACTCTAGATGGCTTTCCAAGGAATACTTGTCTCAAGAAGAATGCCATAAGGCTCTGTGCCATGATTTTCTTATTGACATTAGCAAAGACTCCATATTACATCACTATCTGCTACAGACACTTGTATCTTCAAGCTCATAGGCCCAACTTATAGAATATCTTGCATTGTGATTTGAATCCTCTTCAAAACTGTTTCTGAGTCCCAACCCAAACGGGTTGCCTTATGAGCTACTTTAGAAATGGTTCAACACAGCATATTGAAATGACATTATATGTATTACCTACAAATTCCCTAGGGACTCAATAAATGTAGTAACTCTTGATTAGCCATAGGTATCACAGTGTTTATCTTTTGCTCTGAAAGGATAATTTAAAAAAAAATTCATTGTGGTATAATTTTTTTATAACAATACCGATCCATTTGAAACATATATTCAATGATTTTTAAGTTAGTTTACTAAATTCTGAAACCACTATCATAGCTTTCTTCATAGTTATCATCCCTTTTCATCATGAAGGGATATCTTAATATGACTTAAACACTGAATCTGTAGAAACTCTACTGAGATGGAATTCTGGATTGGGCAAGGTACATTTCATTTTCTGTCATACATGCGGTATATGAAGATTTTTTGCTACCTCCTCTTCACTAGGTTCATTTAGCATGAGATCATCCACAAAGCCAAGATGTCCTGTAAAATAATAAAACAATCAGATTTGGGCTGCCTGGATGACTCAGTCGGTTAACTGTCTGGCTTTCAGTTCAGGTCATGATCTCAGGGTCTTGAGATTGAACCCCATGTTGGGCTCCACATTCAGCGGAGAGTCTGCTTGAGATTTTCTCCCTCCTGCTCTGCCTCTCTCACCTCTCGCTCTCTCTCTCTCAAATGAATAAATAAAATCTTTAAAAAACAACAAAAACAATCAGATTCACTCCAATCTGGATGGTGACATAGAAAGAATTGATGTGGTGCTATGTAACACAGGGAGATGTTCCTGCTGTCCAAACTGCTTCTGGTAGTCTGTGTTAAATGACATAAAGGAAACAGCATTGCCAGCTCATTAGCTGCATACCATGTGCTAGGGCTATGTTGATTTGCTCGATAAAAGAGACAAAATCTGGAATAGCAGCTGTAATTGGAGTCACCACCTGTTTTGATAATCCAATGCTATTCACCAAAGCTGTCCAATTTCTGCATAGGCCAAATAAGTGATCTCAGTAAGTGTGAGGGAGGACTAAATAGCCAGCTTCTTTCATGTCTTTGGTGCTATGCTTAGGTATGCAATGTGGCCTTAGATTCCTATTTTCCTCTGGATAGCCAATTCTAGGCCACCTGTAATACTCTGAAGCTCCGGTTATGGGTTTCAGGATTTCTGCCTGGGCACAGTCTCAAACCAAGTGTTTGTTTACTGCTCACTTCATTCTTATTTTGATTCAATGTTTTTTCTCTTCATCTTTCTTCTCCTTCCCCCCCTCCTCTTCCCTCTCCTTGTTTTTTTCTTCTTTGCAGTTTCCTTCTCTGTCTCTACCTTTTTCTTACCTGCCTCTTCTTTCTTCGTAACATTGTCTGTCTTTTTGTAACATTGTCTTCACTTTCCTGTCACAATATATGTGCAATTGTGCTATAGAGTATCCATATTCTAATTGTATCGCAAATGGAGATATTTTTATGATATCTAGTCCAGTATCCTGCCAGAGGCAAAACTGGAAACAATGCAGTCATTACTCCTTAGAATAGAGTAGATGTTTAAAGAATCACAGGAACAAATTTGAGCATGGTGATATTCTCTGAAAATTTCCAAGTTTTCTTTCAATTTTAAACAACTTCATAACAACAGTTTCTTAGGTTTGAAATTTCCCTGTCTCCATCATTTATTTAGACATCAAATTAGGAACATATTTTTTTAAGGTTGTATTTATTTATTTGAGAGAGAGAGCAAGTACAAGCAGGGAGAGAGTCTGAGGGAGAGAGAAAGGGAGAAGGAGACTCTCTGCTGAATAGGGTGTCCAATGAAGGGCTCAATCCCAGTACCCTGGGATCATTACCTGAGCTGAAGACAGACACTTAACTGACTCATCCACCCAGGTGCCTTGGGACATATCCTTATTTTATTTTTATGTATTTATTTATTTTTTAAGTAGGCTCCACACCCATTTTGAAGCCCAATGCAGGGTTTGAACTCATGACCCCATGATCAAGACCCAAACAGAGATCAAAAGTCAGATGCTTAACTAACCAAGCCACTGAGGTGCCCCAGGAACATGTTTTTAAATCTCTCTTTATACTTCACTTAAAATGGCTTTTATTTATCTGATTTTCCCTGTATGTAGAGAGTTTATGTATAAAATAAAATTAATATGTCAGTCTCTGATTTCTAAAAGAGAAAGTATTCTTGGATTTTGTCTTTTGTTTCCATGACTTGAACCTTTCTGAAAATTCAAATCTCTTGTAGGAAGTTGAATTTACCTTATCCAAACTCTCATGACACTGTCATTAGCTATGAGCAACAGTCATCCTCACTTTTTATTTTTTTTGATTAGTATTATAGAGGCATAACTTTACATTTAGCAAAACTTACCAATTTCAAGTACATAATTCAATGAGTTTGATAAATGTATACAGTTGTATAAATACCATGGCAATCATTATATAAAACATTATCTTCACTCCATGAAATTCCCTCATGCTCATTTATCATAAATTTTCTCTCCACATATTCAGCTCCTGACCATTGTTTTGCTTTCTTCTACTATAGGTTTATCATTTAAAAAATTTCATAAAGGTGAAGTTGCATAATATATAATTTTGTGTAATCAGCATCTGAAATTATTTTAAGTTGGTACATATAGCAGCAGCTTGTTCCTTTTTGTTGATAAGTGATACACTATTAAATACAAATATCTGATCACAAATTGATAGACATTTGGCTGATTCCAATTTTTGGCTATTATAAAGCTACTATGCACAATAAAGTGCAAATTTTTGTGTGATCATAAGTATTCCTTTCTAATGAAAGGATTTTTAAGATTGCTAGAGGAAAATATGTTTAGCTTTATAAGAAAATGCCATTCTATTTTCCAAAGTGGCTGTACCACTTTGAATTCTCATCAGAATGTATTAAAAAATGAGTAGCAAATAATAAAGAGCTAATGCACAATATAATGAATATAAGCAATAATATTGTAGTATAATTATGTAATATCAGTATCTTTACATTGGCCATCATATTACAATACATAAACGTATTGAAGTAACCTGCTGTACATCTTGAATTTATACAATGTTACATATCAGATTTATTCAATTAAAAAAACAAGAAATGCATAAGAGTTTAAATAGCTTCAAACCATGGCTAATAATTGGTCTTGTCAGGTTTTTGTTTTGTTTTTGTCTTTTTGTTTTGTTTTCTTTTGTAGTCACTACAGTAGATATGAAGTAAGTAGCTCAGTATGGTTTTAATTTGCGTGTTTCTAATGACAAATTATTTTAAGCATATTTTATAAGTTTATTGACTTTTGGTTTATCTTGGATATAGTGTGCATGAAATTATTTTGTCATACCACCATTAGTGTTGTGATACTTTTTTGTGATACTTCTTTATATAACTAGCAGGAGTAATTTATCTCTATGCTTTGCAAGTATTTTATCTCAATTTGCAGTTCTCCTTCTCACCTTCTTAATATTGTCTTTTAAGAAAAAAACTTTTTATATTTTGGTGAAGTTCAATTTTCTTTTGGTTTTATAATTTCTATGTACAGTCTAAGAAATTGTTCCCCAAACCCAAGATCTCAAAGATTTTCTTCTACATTTTCTTTCAGAAGTTTTTTAATTGTAATTCTTACTTTAGGTTTCTGATTAATTTTGAAATATATTTTATTGCTTATGTATATCCAATTTTTTCAACATTATAAGCTCGAAAGACAATTCTTTCCTTTTGAATTGATGTCTTTCTTTAAATCAATTGATTGTTTATGTGAATTTTTGAACTTTTTTTGACTTGGAGTCTATTGTTAGGCCAGTAAACTGCTATCTAACTTTATGCCAACACTCTAACATGAATGAGTTTTAGCTTAGTGGGGGCTTATTGTAGGAATTTAGAATGGCATCCTGGGGAAAAATGTGAAATTTTTAATCAGACAGACAATGGTTTCACAACTCAGCTCTATCAATTTCCAGCTGCATGATATCTGGATTGTAATTTGTTTTCCCTGAATATTTGTTTCTCATTGTAAGATTGTTACATGGGATAAACAACATTTAATTATATCCAGTGCCTGATAAATAGAAAATGGTTCATAAATGCTAGGTTTCTTGACTTTTTGTTCAAGATGTTTTAACAGAAAAAAGATTAGCTACTGTGTTTCTGGTAGATAGTAACACCTATGTTATGCATTCATGAAGAAAAAAATAGAGATAACTTCTTCAGCTACACATGTACTTTAACTTGCTACAATAATTTCTACCCTATTTTGAGCAAAGCAGACATTTTTTATTCATGCTTAACTGCAATATATAAAAAAATTAGAAGCATAATTTACTGTCTTTTCAGATGACATCTCTTTCTAAGGAATTATTTATTGTTTGAGTTATGATAAATTGTATACGAAATATAGTAACAATGTTCTTTTCATAACAATGAATAAAATGGATTTTTTTCAGCATTTTAATATGTTTACATTAGAGACTAGTGGCCTAATTTAGAAAACATTTGCTATTTTGTACTTTACATAAATCACAAACTAATTTATGCATTCTAGTTTATGCTGCTAAAGCTCATTTCATGAATATTGGGAAGATATTTAACTTACAAAAAAGCATTAAGTATTTGAATGGATGTTTCTGAAGCATGGTGGAGAATGAAAATTGGAAGGAAGTCTGGGTTTTAGAATTCAGTAAAACATTGTTTATATTTGCTCTATAACTTCATGACACAAAATGCTAGTTTGTTATAAAAGTCGTTCTAACCTCTGTCCCCATTACTTCCTAAGACCTTATATTAATGGATTCATAGATTTTGTATGAAATATCTAATGTTACTGTTTGACTCTGGCTATCCACTACTTGAGTATTTTGTAAGTGTAAATGGTGAAAGCTAACTTTCCCTGAATTATTAAATGCTATATGTTGCTATCCAAAGACAATTCAATGCAGAGATAGTCTATTTGAGTAATTTAAACCATTTGATTCTTATAATATTTAGGAAATATTGAGCCTACCATTTTTCAGAAGCCTACCAAACAGCAGAGTATTTACAAAAATCCTTGCATCATTTCTGAGTTTTTGGTACACCTATATCCCATGCTTATATGGAACAACATAATTATAAACTAATGATTATATTTTTATAATTATTAATGTAATTCTATTTTATTTATATGCTTTATTATTTTCCAAATTGGTTCTTCTCAAATATAGTTGGGAGGCACCCAAATATTCAACTCTCTGTAGTATGAAATTTATGCTGAGAAATTTATTTGATTCCATTTTTAAAATATATGAGTTATAGATGGCATGGAATACACTATAATTGTTTCTTTGTTTTTCAAATATTTTCCCAGCAATTGTGGAACTTAACACATTTTTTCTGAAACTTTTTCAGTGTGTGACTATTTCTTTTGCTCTGCATCCTTTCCATCACTTACTATTATCAGTTTTTTTAAAACTTGAACTATTATTTGATACATGTAGATGTATCTCATAAGCATTTCAATTAGAATTTCTCCGATTATTAAACATTTAAATTACATATTTATGTATTTATTTACTGTTTATGTATTTTCTTTGTTAAGTATCAGTCATTTTTATGGCTAAATCTCCTTTTTATTGAGTTTTAAGTGTTTTTCTTCTTTTGGATGTCATTTACTTACCTGTTTATATTTGTAAATATAATTTCATGGTTGTGTTTGGATCTTCAATTCCTTAAGGTTATCTTTTGAAAACCAAAATAAATAAATAAATAAATAAAATTGGTGGAGTTCAGTTCATCTTTGTTTTAAATTATAGCTTATTCTCTTGACACCTCATTTTAATCTTTTCTAATTCAGTGTCAAAACACTGGCTTGTTTTTTCCCCAAATGTTCTGCAATTTTTAAAGATTTTTTTTTTTTTTTATTTGACAGATAGAGATCACAGGTAGGCAGCGAGGCAGGCAGAGAGAGAGAGGAGGAAGCGGGCTCCCTGCCGAGCAGAGAGCCCGATGTGGGGCTCGATCCCATGACCCTGGGATCATGACCTGAGCTGAAGGCAGAGGCTTTAACCCACTGAGCCACCCAGGCGCCCCTGTTCTGCAATTTTTTAAAAGACTTTTATTTTTTTATTATTTGAGAGAGAACAAGCATGATCAGGGGAAGGGGCAGAGGGAGAAGGAGAGAATCTTAAGCGGATTGACTGTAGGGCCTGACAGGGGCTCAGACTCACAACCTAGAGTTCATGACCTGAGCCAAAATCAAGAGCCATCGCTTAACCAACTGAGGCCCCCAGGCACCCCTCTGCTGCAATTTTTGAAGTCCACCATGTATAAATTTCTTCTTTTTTTTTTTTTTAAGATTTTATTTATTTATTTGACAGACAGAGATCACAAGTAGGCAGAGATGCAGGGAGAGAGAGGAAGAAGCAGGCTCCCTGCTGATCAGAGAACCCGATGCGGGGCTCGATCCCAGGACCCTGGGATCATGACCTGATCCGAAGGCCGAGGCTTAACCCACTGAGCCACCCAGGCACCCCTATACATTTCTTCTTTTCTTCAGTTATTTCCAGTATCATTTGTTGAAAAATGATCATTTTTCTATTGAATGACTTTGGCACTTCTGGTAAAGATCATTTGACTTAATAGGTACATGTTAATTTTTCAACTCTATTTTGTCCCATGACTCTGTATATTTATCCTCTTTGAATCCTACACTGTTTTAATGACTGTATTTTTACAGTGAGCTTCGAAGTGTAAATCATCTAACTATATACTTCTTTTATGTTAATTTTTAGCTATTCTAGTTCCTTCTTATTTGCATATGCATCTCAGAAAATATTTTATACTTTCTACCGAAGTATAATTCAATTTTAATCAGAATTTAGTTAAATATCAATTCCTGGAGAATTGAAATCTTAACACTGTAAATCTTTTAGTCCTTTAATATAGCATATCACTTTATTTATAGCTATATGTTTTTTATTCTTGCAATGTTTTGCAGATTCAACAGTGTCTTGCCCAAACTTAGGTCAATTTATCCACACATATTATAAAATTATATGTTATTATAAATGATATAGTTTTCAAATGCTTATTGCTGGTATAGGCAAATATAATTGATTTTCTATATTGACCTTATTATATTCATGAATTAGGTCTAATAGCTCTTTTGTAGATTTTTCAGAGTTGCCTGCATACACAGTGAAGTCATCTATTAATAAAGAGATTATTCTTCTCTTTTACTTGTATGACTTTTATATCTTTTTCTAGCTTTAATTGCACTAGCTGGGGGCTACATTATAATTGTTAATTATAATTATAATTATATAATTGTTAAATAGAATAGACATCTTTGTCTCCCTTATAATTATTGATATATAATTATAATTATATAATTGTTAAGTAGAGAGTAGGCATCTTTGTCTTATTCCAAATTTTACAGAAAAATTAGTATGTCACCATTGAGTGTGATGCTAATTGTAGGTTTTTCATAAATGCCTATGTTAGTTTGCTAAGGCTGGTAAGAAAGTACCACTTCCTGAATAGCTTAAATGATAGAAATTTACTTTCTCACAGTTTTGGAGGGTAAAAAAATCCAATTTCTCAGTGTCTACATGGTCATCTCCTTCTGGGGGTCACTGAGGGAAAAATCTGTTCCCGACTTTCTCCATGGTTTATATGGCTATATTTACCCTGTGTCATTTCACTGTCTTTTCTCTGCACAGTTCTCTGTATCCACATTTCCTTTCCTTATTAGGACACAAGTCAGTTTAGGCCCACCTCAATTACCTCATTTCAACTTAATTACCTCTATAAAGACCCTCCAAATATAGAGAATGCACCTCACATTCTGAGGTACTAAGGGATGGGACTTCAACACATGAGGTCGTTATTTATTTATTTATTTATTTATTTATTTATTGGGTCAGGGAAGAGGAAGATAACTGTTAAGGTATAGCCAGTGGATATTTAAGGAACTGGAAAAATGCTCAGAATAAAGCATTCAATATAAAAACTGAGATCGGAAATTGTATACACAGCATGACCCGAATTTTGTGATACAATTGTGTACTTTCTTTAAGAAAATATACCAAATATTGACTGCCCCCACCCCAGATTAGGCTTTTTAAACATTTTTTTCATTCTACATTTTTATATTTTTTTACACAACCTGTGCCTTGTGAGATTAAAATGTAACCCACTATAGTCAGGCCTTTCATGAAAATATGGCTTCTTTATTTTCCATGTAATTCATATAATGTGGCACTCACTTTCCCACTGTCAGTGGACTTGTTTAGAAAAGTAAACCTGTCCATTAGGGTACTCCTTTTCTTCTTGTTGGAAGACACACTTCCAGAATAAAACAGTAACTTCCAGATACCTGTGGCCACTTTGGGGTAACAGATGGTTGTTTAAGGTTTCTTTCCCCTCTCCCACTCGGGGGTTGGTCTCTGCAGAGCTCAGCAGGTGCCACACACCGGGTCCAGCCTCACCTGCTGTGCCTTGGCTTCTCTAGTTCTAGGTCCTCAGAAACTCACTGGGCAGCTGCTGGGCTGCATCCATATCCCTGAGGCCAATGAGAAACTTTCTAGGTGCCTTCTACGGGCCTGAGCAAGCCTGGAGCTGACCTTGCTTCTTCCAGCCTGTCTTGCGCAATTAGCGCTGCATGGGGCCACGCACCGCTTGCTAGGCAAGGGCTCTGGGGAGGCTGAGGGCTTGCCTCTGTTTCCATGTGTTTCTGACTCCTGCTCTCTCAGTCTATTCCTGCTCTCACCCAGTGGGGCCTGAGTCGCATAGTCTTTCCAGGGCCTGAACATCCACAAATATGGTGAGTTTGATTTTTGTTTTGTTTTGTTTTGTTTTTGTTTTCTAGATTCCATATGTGAGATTATACAATGCTTGTCTGACTTCACTCACGGTCCCCCTGTGTTGTCATGAATGTCTGAATAATATTACATTGTGTGTGTGTGTTTGTGTGTGTATATAACATTTTCTTTGCTCTTCATCTGTCCATGGACGTTTAGGTGGTTTCTGTGTCTTGGCTACTATGAATACTGCTGCAATGAACGTGGTAGTGGTGATTTCTCTTTCATACTGAGATTTTGTGTCTTTTGAATATATACCCAAATGTGTAATTACTGGACCATATGTATTCTATTTTTAATTTTTGAGGAAGTTTCATGCTATTTTTCTGAGTGGCTGGACCAGTTCACACTCCACAAACAGTGCACAAGTTTTCCTTTTACCAACATTTGTCTTTTTATTAAGAGCCATTCTAACAGGTGTGGAGATAGCTCATGGTTTTGATTTCCCTGATGATTAGTCATGTGGAGCACCTGTGACAGCATGACCTGAATTTTGTGGTAAAATTGTGTACTTTCTTGAAGAAAATATATCAACTATTGACTGTCCCCACCCCAGATTAAGCTTTTTAAATACTTTTTTTCATTCTACATTTCTATATTTTTTAACACAAACTGTGCCTTGTGAGATTAAAACATAACACGCTATAGTCAGGCCTTTCATGAAAATATGGCTCCTTTATTTTCCGTATAATTAATATAACTAGCACTCGATTTCCCACTGTCAGTGGAATTACTTAGAAAAGTAAACCTAGGGGCGCCTGGGTGGCTCAGTGAGTTAAGCCTCTGCCTTCGGCTCAGGTCATGATCTCAGAGTCCTGGGATCAAGCCCTGCATCCTGCATCGGGCTCTCTGCTCAACAGGGAGCCTGCTTTCCCCGCCTCTCTCTGCCTGCCTCTCTGCCTACTTGTGATCTCTCTCTCTCTGTGTCAAATAAATGAATTAAAAAAAAAAAAGAAAGAAAGAAAGAAAAAAAGAAAAAGAAAAGTAAACCTGTCCCCTAGGGTACTCCTTTTCTTCTTGTTGGAAGACATACTTCCAGAATAAAACAATAAAAATGTTGACCATTTGGACACTTTCTGTGCCACCCAGGCACCCCTTTTCTTGCTTAGCTTTATTTGGTTTTGGTATCTATAAAATGAGCTACAAAATGTTCCTTACTAATAAAAAGAATTGATACTATTTCTTTCCTATATGTTTGATAGATTTATACCACTGCTACTATGTTGCCTTAGAATTTTTGAAAAAAGTATTTCAACTATAATTCTATTTTATTAATCCATAATGGACACTTCAGGTTACCTATATAGTCTATAATGAGCTACAGTAGTTTTATTGTGTGTCAAAAACGGGCAAGTAAATCAAGATGTAGTGGAAGAAAAGAAAGGTCTGCCCCTGTAGGCCTGAAGGCATTTTGAAAGAAGGAGATGCAAGCTGGAGAAATAGTTACTGAGATATTTTTGTCCTTTCCTCTTCAGGCCAAATTTTCACATATCAAGAAATGTTAAAAGGAAACCAGAGAACTGGTCACTTTGGATTAAAAAAAAATCCTATGTACATATCACCCATAATTTTTATCTAGCCATTAAAATGTGATAAATAAAAATATTTATTTTTATTTATATTTTAGTTCTTCTAAATATATAACTCCTCTTACTATCAGTGGCTTCTATGGTCATAAGAAACCAGTATCTTCAAGAGTCCTGTTATCAAATCTTTAACATCTATCACTGCCCATGAAGCATTTGTTCTCATCTCACTATAGATGAGATACATTTGATCACATTTCTATAGCTGTGAATGCAGAGATGGTAGAAGGTACCATACTGATGTAGTGTGGTGGCTGGGGATTCAGATAGGAGTCAAACTCAAGTTCTAGAGCTTGCCTGCTACGAGATCTTAGGCAAATTATTTGGCCCTCTGCTTTGGTATCTTTACCTGTAAGATATTGATGGTGAGTATATCATGGGGTTCTTATGAGGACGAAATGACTCAATTTATGTCAAGTTTTTGGAACAGTACCTGAACCATAGGAGACCCACTTTTATCATTATAAATATGTGCCCCTCTAAAACATAAGATGTGGCTGTTCCTGATTATTTCCACTATTACTTTGTGTTTCCAATGGCATTCTTTGGAGACATAAAATTCCTTGGAAGGTTTGCCAGTGTGCTTGGTTCAAACATCAGTACTGAGTTTCTAACCCTAAAGTTATTATCAAGGATGTTCTGCTTTGATTGGCTAAACCTTAAAAACCGCTTCATTTAAATTAAAGTGAGCATAATAAGTTAAAGAACAAAGAAATCAAAGCTAGTAAATAGGCCAATCATGTGTATACAAATGTGCCATAAAATCAAAATTTGTCCCCTCATGCATACACTTGATTCAGAGGAAACATAGCAAATTATTTTCCCATCTTTGCACACACACACACACACATATACACACATACACTAATTAATTATGTAACTATATATAAGACTTTATCTTGCTATCTCCCTAATATATAACGTATATAACTAATTATGTAACATGTATGATTTTTCTCTTTATACATGCACACAGGTATTTCATCAGCTAAGTACCAATTCATTCTTCAGACTAAGAAAATTTACTAAAAATTTTCATGGGGCGCCTGGGTGGCTTATCCAGTTAAGCAGCTGCTTTCAGCTCATGTCATGATCCCAGGGCCCTGGGATTGAGCCCCATGTTGGGCTCTCTTTTCGGTGGGGAGTCTGCTTCTCCCTCTGCCTACCACGCCTGCCCCCTGCTTGTGCTCTTTCTCTGTCAAATAAATAAAATCTTAAGAAAAATAAAAATTCTCTGTACTCCCTACTGCTTTTACAAATGGAAACTGTCTTCCAAGTTTGTCTCCTTTGCTAAAAGGAGCCGCACAAATAAGTAAGCCTCACATTTCCAAATTATCTTAAGCCAAAGAACAGTTACAACACATATCATGAAAGATAAGTGACTTGCTGGTAACTGTTCTATTCTTCATGCCAGTCTGAAATTTTCTCAGCAGGTAGACCTTATATTGATAAGGAGTTTTGAGAAAATAGCTTATCATTTATATTTGTACCCAAAGAGCAGACACTACTCAATACCTTAAAGGAAAATAAAGAAGGTGGGCACTTTTAATTCTGGAAGATTTAGAATTAAATACAAACATAAATTATATATTTTAAAATCAATTGAAGCCCCATTTTGTCGAGCTAAATATGTCAGGGCATATTAAATTTTACAATTTATAATAATGACAGGAATAACAAAAGCATTTAGTCACCCAAAGAGGATTTATACACAAATGTCGGGTAGTTCGTACTGTTTCAGATATTCTCTATGCTAAAAGAAATGCAGTACGCTTTAGGAGACAAATAATATGGGCATTACCCCTTAAAGAATATGTGTGGCTACACATAATCAAGGGATGAATTGCAATTCTGGTTATCTGTTATATTTTGAAAATTAGCAATATAAATACAATGTTTTCTCAATATTTTTTTCATGAAGATGTTACCTACTAATGCCTCCAATATTTATGAGTACAAAGATAATGTATGTCGATAAAACCAAATCAGTTTTCTGAATGACATGGAATAGTATTGCAAGCTTTTCTTAAAATACACTAACATTTAGATTGATGATTAAGTTTTATTTCTAGAATAGTCAAGGAGTCTTTGGCTATTTGTGAAATTGTTATCTAATATCTCTGGTAAATAAAGTGAAATGATACTTTCCTGTATGCTTCCTAATTTACTTTCAAACATAGGCTTTTAGTGGGAAGCAAAATAGAGTAGATATGAACACATAGATTTCTTCCACCCTAGTTGTCATTTTCTTTAGACGTTGTTTTTCTTGAATTCATTTGAACTATTTTCTACAAAAAAGTTTCAGGTTAGATCTCAAAAAATATTTACAGATAAATTATTAAAAGTGTAAAGTGGATTTTCAAAATTACATGAAGCAAAACCTAGACATTTTGTACTCAAAACTTTAGAAAATCAAAGATAAAAAAATGAAAGAAGAAAAATGAGAACCACCTTATGAATAAAGAGGCAAAGATAAGATTTATGTCTGACCTCTCCTCAGAAATCATGCAAGCAAGAAGAGTTGAGTGAAATATTTAAAGGATTGAGAGAAGAAAAACACCAACCTAGAATTCTGTACCTGTGAAATTATTCTTCAAAACTGAAAGAGAAATAAAGACTTTCTCAAAAAAATAAATAAATAAATGAATAAATCAAGGAATTTTTTGCTGGTACATTTGCCTTGAAAAAAATGTTAAAAGAATTTATTTAAAGAGAAAGAAAATTATGTAAGTCATACGCTAGAAGAAATAGTGAAAGTAAGATAGAAACTTTATCTCATTAATTAATCTAACAGTTAACAATGTGTTTATAATAATAAGAGTGAGATTGTATTTAATTATGTATATTTATGCACATAGTTATGCTCATGTATAAATGAAATGAATGATAGTAATAATGTAAGGGACAGGAGGGAGGAATTAGGAATATTTTATTATCATAAGTAATTTGCACTACCCATGATGCAGCATAGGTTATTTAAAAGTGAACTTGGATTAGCTGTATATGTATATTGCAAACTCTAGGACAAATACTAAAAACAAACAAACAAAAAAGTACTAAAAAAAAGAAATATATTGATATACTAAGGAAGTAGAGGAAATAGAATCATATAAAATACTCAAAACTACAAGAAGCATAAAAATGGTGGAAGACAAAAATGTGAACAAGAGGAAGGGCAAGAAGTAATAAAACAACAATAAATATAGTAGTCATTAATTTGTCTATATCAGTAGTCACTTTAAATATCAATGATCTAAATACATCCATTAAAACTCAGAGTGAACTGAAAAATGAGAATCATCTATGTGTTTTCTACATGGAACCCACTTTAAATACAGAGACACATACAGATTAAAATAAAGGAGTGCTGAAAGATGCACCATGCTAACACTAATCAGAGGAAGTGGGAGTTGCTCTACTGCAGACACAGCAGACTTCAGAGCAGGGAAATTGAGTATGTACCTAGGAACAGCATCTAAAATACAGGAAGCAAAAACTGATACAACTGCAAGACATGGAAGACTCTACAGACATAATGGAAACTTTAATACCCTTCTAACAAAAGTGGACGAATACATGGGAAATCTATGCACCTTCCCATTAGTTTTATTGTAAACCTAAACCTGTTTAAAAAAATAAAGTCTCAAAATTTTAATTCTTGATTCTACTCTTAAAGAGACCCCCTGAAAAAAAAAAAAGGGGGTGGGGTACACAGATGAACACCAAAATTAGAAAAATAAAATATTATAGAAAAGCAAGCAAGGGATACCAAAATTGTCATTTTACCAAATAATAAATTGGAATACTTGACATCTTTGGGGGAACAACCAAATTATTCAAGGAATGCAAATGAAAATGCCAGAATTAACAATCCAAAGACAAAGTGGTTAAATATTAATAAAGTAGTTTAAGTGATTAAGGATTAATAGTTATCAAGGAACATTCAAATAATAACTTGAACTCTGCTGATATGTGCATAAGTCGATTTAAAAAGTCTTTCTCTTAAACCCATTAATTCCATTTCTAGGAAGGTATCCAAGAAAAACTTCAAATTTTAGATAAGTTTGTGAACAAAAGGTGCACATGCTTTTTTATAATGAAAAAAAGTAAAAGTTCCTTCTCAATGAGAACAACTCTGGCCACCACATCTTCCTTCAGCCTCATTGTAACCAGTGCCATTTTTTTCCAGGGTATTTATCACCACCTAACATACTTTTTCTAATTTATTCATTTGCTATGTTTATTATTCATCAGCTATCTCCTAGCATGGGAATAAAAGCTGTATGTGTGCAGAGTTTTTGTTTTTTAAGCTTTTTTGACTGATCTATTCCAAGTGCCAATAGCCCTGTCTACAACAGACACTCAGTAAATATTTAGTGAATAAAATAATTAATATAAAAATATAAAAATGCTATATAAATGTAATGAAATATTACAAACCATAAATATTGTTTTTCAAACTAAAATAGTTATTTATATGTAGGTTTGTGTAAATATGTACATATGTAGGTGAGAAAGAATACAACATTCCATATAGTGAGAAAATCATTCACACATATATGTATGTATGTACATAGAACAAAAGAGTGCTAATGCCTAGATCTGGTAGAATTAAATAAGATTTTATTTTTCTTTTATTTCTATCTTTGAAGATCATGCTGTTAGTACATATTTAACATCTAGAAATAATATTATTAAAATATAGGTTAAATGTGGCTTGATTTATATAATAGTTTATAAGATAATGTATCTCAGCATTAGATATTTAAGGAATTGTATAGAGAGGCTGAAATATCTTAGCATATAGATTTGAACCAGGGAAGAAAGGAAAGGCATGTGATGTAAAATGATATGTTATACCACAGTAGTGTACAGTGAATGTTCAGAACTTTAAAAAAAATACACAGGTACACAATTTATAAGGTTCCTGCCTTCCCCAAGTCACCAGCACCTTTGGCTGGACTATTTGTCACAGTGGTCTCCAATTGATTTCCCTGTTTGCACATCACCCGTATAGTCTATTCTCCACAACGCAGCCAGAAGGCTTCTACAGTCTGTCATTTTTCTTCTCAGAACTCTCCAATAACTTCCTATCTTGTTCAAGACAAAAATCAAAAGCTCTTAACATTATATACATAGGATCTGAAACATCTCCCACCTAATTCTGTGATTGAATCACATCACAACAAAAAGGTTTTCTCTGACTTTTGTATGTAAAATAACAAACCCCCAGCCCAAAGAAAACTCAAAGTCCCCTTTGACCTGCTTTATTTTTCATCACTGGAATTGCTACTACCTGATGCATACTGTGATATAGACACATACGCTCAGATATATACATTAAATACACGTGCGTACACACATACATGTATATGTACCTATGCACACAGTATCACCTATATACATATACAAACATATCTAATACAACTGTATATTTTATACCCCAGTATACTTCTATTTATGCATATCATATATTTAATATCTGTATTTCACTACCAGTTGTGTATGTGTATGTACCAGTGCCTGTGTACCATTTGTTTTCCCTCAGTCTTTTGTCATGAAAATGTAATGTCCATGGAAGAATACATTTAGTGCTTTGGGTTCAACACTGCATTTCTTTATCTAGTAGAAGGCATTGCATGTGCGTAGAAATTAATGAGTATTTATTTGATTAATGAGTACTAAATAAGTCATTAACTTAATGCATTTTTGGTGTTCTCTCTTCCTGCTTTATAATAAGGAAGATGTGATGATGGATACCTGCATATTATCTGGAAAACATTGCAAACCTAGGTACTTAAATCTATATGTATCTATTTATTCATTGACTTAACCGATTTGCTGTTCTACTGATCTGTCTGTACTTCTGACCTACCTTTACACTAGGCTCTTCAGTGGATTTAAGCTAGGTGCCTCTCTCCGAAGTGATTTTCTCTGCAATTGCTCTTGTTCCTTTAAGTTCTCTGCTCGGCTCTGTGCAACCACAAAACTTCCTGGGAAAAAAGGAAGTTAAAGAAATCGCTGTAGCATTCTAATTTTAACTAATTCTAATAAACTCTATTCATATATCAGGGTGGTAAAAGGAGAGGTTAAAAAATTCTGTACAGATTGTTTCACAAACCTCAAGGAAGACTGACTTTATATGATTTTAAGTGACTGATTCCTCTTGGCCAGTTTTGACAGGATTAGATCTGACTGAGAATCTCTCTTAACATGATTACGTGATGATTTGAGATTTTGCTTTTATTGTTCTTCTTCTTTCATCTTTTCAGTTGGGAATGGGAATCTAGACTTTTGCAAATCTGAGCACATCAGGCTTTGAGATGTATAAATTTTAAGACATACTTATAAAGGTGAATAGTGATCCTCACATCTGCTCTGTCTAATCAAGTACATGTGTTTCCTAGTCTGTACAAACTAGGCTTAGAGAAAGTAATTATGTAAAAAAATATGACTGGGGGCACCTGGGTGGCTCAGTGGGTTAAGCCTCTGCCTTTGGCTCAGGACATGGTCTCAGGGTCCTGGGATCGAGCCCCGCATCAGGCTCTCTGCTCAGCAGGGAGCCTGCTTCCCCCTTTCTCTCTACCTGCCTCTCTACCTAATTGTGATCTCTCTCTCTCTCTCTGTCAAATAAATAAATAAATAAATAAATAAATAAATAAAAATCTTTAAAAAAATAAAAAATATGACTGAAATTTCTATGGTCTGGAAAAAGTACCTTCCTTTTACAAATCAGATCCATGTGTTCAGAATGGCAAATTTCTTGATTAGCACAAACAGTCCCGGGCAATGTTATACTTAATTTAACTTGCCAAGTCCTTCATTTACTTTCCCAATATCATGCTTTCTTAAAGAACTAAGAAAAGAACTTTTGTAGTTTTATGAGAATTATTGAGAGATTATTTCTCATTCCTGTGAGTTTTAAAAACCAATTTGGAATACCTTTACACCAGTGATAGTCTCTTAAAAAGTTAAGTAGAATTCTCACGTTAGACTTGGCTTAAACTAATGGCCACTTATACTTTAGAACATTGTGTATGTCTATAAAAATAGCAAATATATGAATGAGTATTGCAACCAAAGTAAAATACCTGAGTTTCCAAAGTTTGCCTCTTTCATATCCAAGCAAAGAACTGTGGCCTTTGGTGAAATATTTCTCCTAAGAAATACATTATTTTTGTTCATTATCTTATTCTTTTTTTTTTTTTTATAATTCATTCAAGTGAATATTTGTTTTGGAGGTATGTCAACTAGAACTAAACTATTTCTGTTAATCAAGTAGTTCACCAACAACTTTGATTTAGAACTTCTTTGATAAACAGCTCTACTCTTAGAGAACTCTATTTGTTCCTGAGTCAAAAATTAAAGGGAATGTTGGTCAAGTAAAAAACAGTGAGACAGAGTATATATAAGCATATTCATCTTTTAGAAATGGAAACAATTTTATTAGACAGCAAGTGAAACAGAGTGTACCAAAATGTTCAAATATATTTTGTTTCAGAATATTTAAATATTTTTGTATTCTTAATTGTGTGCCAGATATATAAGTAATAATGTGGCAACAAACATTACCATTTTCTAGAGTTATTTATCGTCATTCAATAAGACTGAGAGGTTGGATGCAGCAACTGATAGTGAGATAATGAGAGTTGTCAGCACAGAGAATTTATTGATGTAGTTGCAAAGATTGGGGAGATATATTAAGGGGGAAAAAAGACAAAATAATCCTGGTCAAAACAGAATTATAGGAACATCTGTAGGAGACAGAGGGATGGAATAGATGGCAGACTCATGTGAGAAAGTCAGTAAATGGGTGCACCTGGGTGGCTCAGTCAGTTAAGCAGCTGCCTTTGGTTCAGGTCATGATCCCAGAACTCTGGGATCAAGCCCCACATCAGGCACTCAGCTCAGTGGAGAGCCTGCTTCTCCCTCACCTTCTACTTGCTGCTCTGTCTTCTTATGCTCTCTCTGTGTCTCTCGGTCAAATGAATAAATAAAATCTTTATTAAAAAAGCAGTAAATGTATAGTTATAAAGTTCATGGATAATTTGGTAAACTGAGTAACCCAACTAAAGGTTTTCTGGAAAGCGTAGATCAGGAAAATATACTTTCCAAGTTAGTAGACAGACATATCACCCCAAAATTGTCAAATTTATACTCCATCTTGGATTTTGATTCATCACTAAATGGACAAAGAAATTTAGGCAAAAAAAAAAAAATATATTGTGACAGCTGGAGGGGCAAGATGGCAGGGAAGTAGGAGACCCTGTTTCAACTGGTCCCCTATAGTGACCTAATTATCTAACAGAACATTCTGAACACCCATGAAATCAGCCTGAGATGTAGGATTATACACTTCTGGATCTCTGCAGAAGCAGAAGACTCCATTGAAAAGATAAAGCAGAGGGGAAGGATCGGACTGATATGGAAGGATAAACAGAAGTTGGGGGGGAGCCACCAGAACTGACCCATTGGAAAATAATACCTCAATACGAGAGTGCCCTGTGATTGGGGACCAGCATTAACCTGGAGTTTGGTTAAAAGCACTCAAAAAGAGCAAAAGATCTTAAGGGGCAACTGGTGGAATCAGGTGGTCATAGGCCAGGTATAAGCCCATGGACCCAGGATGGCCACCATCCGTGATCACCTGTGCCAGAGAGAGTGCAGTGGTGGAGCCTCCAGTTCCTGGTCCCTGAGCCCCCACTTTCTGCTGCTTGCACCAGCGCTCAGCTAGGAGCACTCTTGCTACCGTGCATGAGGGATTCAGATGAGTGCACCACAGCCTTTTATGCTCTGCATGTACTGCATGACCAGGGTCTGAACCCTACTCCCTCCCTATGCCTGAGAGAGGTCCATGCAGGCGCTAGCCCATGGTCTCTAGGATTGGCAGAGAGTCTGAATACTTCCAGCCTGGGCTTAAAAAATTCAGTGTGCTATCTCTGGTTGGGATCTCTCCCAGGCAGGCAGCGACCTGCGAAACCCGAGGTCTAGACCCCAAGCAGCAATCCTGGCAAAGGCAGCCACTGGAAGCAGGCTTCCTGGACCAATATCACTCAGAGTTTTAGTGGCATGGGGGTGCAGAGATAAGCGGGCACTTTGGACAACCCCTAAGATGGTGATTGGGACATGCACTGCCTGTGGAAGGTTGCACGGCTCAGCAGAGTTTGCAGAGGGGGAGTCTGTGTGTTCTGGACCACCCAGAGGGGAGCAGACTGAGGCATCTCTCTGAGGCAGAGGTTTGGGTGCAGTTTGCTTTCCACTAAACCTCCAAAAAGCCACAAAATGCAGCCAAAGAACAAAAACCTCCAGGGAACAAAAGCCTGAAAAACCGGTTTCCGCAGAGCCCAGCCCCTTGATCAGGAGCAGGAGGACTCAACCCAACCAAGACTGACTGAAAAACAATGTGGCAGGGCCCTCTCCCAGAAAACCAGCCAAAAGAATGAGAAGACAACCAACACAGGGCCCCATAAAAATGTAAAACCCCAATATCAGGGGAAAATAAGATAGTAAGCTCCCAGTATTATCCTAAAACCTGTGTATTTCATAGATACAACTTTTATTTTTAATTTGTTCTAACCTTGTTCTTTTGAATTTTTTAAACTACTTACCATTACAATGAGAGGTTCAATACAACATATTCCATAATAACCTTTTTTTTTTTAAGATTTTATTTATGTATTTGACAGACAGAAATCACAAGTAGACAGAAAGAGAGGGAGGAGGAAGCAGGCTCCCCGCCAAGCAGAGAGCCCGATGCGGGGCTCGATCCCAGGACCCTGAGATCATGACCCGAGCCGAAGGCAGAGACTTTATCCCACTGAGCCACCCAGGTGCCCCCCATAATAACCTTTTAATTTGATCTTTTTTCATACATATACCTGCACTTTTCTTTTGCTTTTTCTATTTTTTTTAATATACATATGGATATAAGCTTCAAGGTAATACTATTTCCTTAATAAATACTATCTGTATATATAAACCAATTTTAATCTTCCTTTATCTCCAGAAAGTTGAGTCCTTTAACAAAGATATCAAGATCCACCCAGGAAGAATCAAAATAACCTTCCTCACCCACATCGAGGATTTATAACCACCCTCCCATCTTTTTCTTCTGTCAGTGTTCCTGTGTATTTGTTTTTGTTCTGGTATTATATAAACCTCATCCTTGAGGTTCATTTTGCCTGGGTTCTATTTCTTTATTGTTATTTACTTTTGTCAATCTTTTTGTTTGCCTGTTTTTGTTTGTATACCTTATAAATCTTACCTTTAGGACACATTCTGGCTGGATATTCTCTCTCTTTTTTTTTCCTCTCTCTCTGTCTCTCTGTCTCTCTCTCTTTTTTTTTTTTTTTTTCATTCTTTTTAGTGGTGACTTCCTTTGCTCAGAAGCATTCCAGGGTGCACTTTACCTGGATCACACTTGATATATTCAGCTATACATCCCCTCAACCACCTTTCACCAAAATGACTAGGAGGAGGAACACCCAACAGAGGAAGAATTCAGAGACTGTGCCCTCTCCAACAGAACTATTGGATATGGACATAAACAGTATGTTGGAAAGGAAATTCAGGATAACAATTATCCAGACAATAGCTAGGTTGGAAAAAACCATTAGTGACAACATGCAGTCTCCAAGGTGAGAAGTTAAAAATGCTATCAATGAGTTTCAATCTAATCTAAATTCTCTAACAGCTAGAGTAAGGAGGCAGAAGATAGAATTTGTGATCTAGAGAAAAAACTGATAGAGAAAAAGGATCAGGAAGAGGCCTGGAAGAAACAGCTTAGAAGCTATGAAAACAGAATTAGGGAAATAAATGACACCATGAAACATTCCAATGTCAGAATTATTGGGATCCCTGAGGGGGAGGAGAAAGAAAGAAGACTAGAAGATAGAGTAGAACAAATTCTCGATGAAAATTTTCCCAATCTGAGGAATGGAACCAATGTTCATGCCCTAGAGGTGGAACGATCACCCCCTAAGACCAATGAATCTAGAAAGACCTTGAGACGGTTGTGAGACTGATGAATCATAATTTTAGACAAGAGCTCCTGAGAGCAGCTAGGAGGAAGAGATTACTTACATACAGAGGAAGGTCCATCAGAGTAACATCAGACCTGTCCACAGGAAACTGGAAAGCCAGAAAGGGCTGGCAAGACATGTTCAGGGCACTAAATGAGAAGAACATGCAGCCAAGAATACTTTATCCTGCAAGGTTGACATTCAAAATGGATGGAGAAATAAAGAGCTTCCAAGACCAGTAGGTTTTAAAAGAGTATGTGACCAAAAAGCTGGCCCTACAAAAAATATTAAGGGTGATTCTATAAAAGAAGAGAGAACCCAAGAGTGACATAGAACAGAAATTTACACAGACAATCTATAGAAATAAGGACTTCACAGGCAACATGATGTCAATAAAAATATTTCTTTCAGTATTTATTCTCAATGTGAATGACCTAAATACTCCCATAAAATGACACAGAATTGCAGATTGCATACAACAATAGGACCTGTCCATCTGCTGTCTACAAGAGAACTATTTGGAATCTAAAGATACATCCAGACTGAAAGTGAAGGAATGGAGAAACATCTTTCATGCCAATGGGCCTAAAAAGAAAGTTGGCTAGTGATTCTCATATCAGATAAATTAGATTTTAAATTAAAGACTATAGTCAGAGATAAAGAAGGACACTACATCATTCTTTTTTTTTTAATTTTTATTTTTTATAAACATATAATATATTTTTATCCCCAAGGGTACAGGTCTGTGAATTGCCAGGTTTACACACTTCACAGCACTCACCATAGCACATACCCTCCCCAATGTCCATAACCCCACCCCCCTTCTCCCAAACCCCCTCCCCCCAGCAACCCTCAGTTTGTTTTGTGAAATTAAGAGTCACTTATGGTTTCTCTCCCTCCCAATCCCATCTTGTTCATTTATTCTTCTCCTACCCCCTTAACCCCCCATGTTGTTACTCCACTTCCTCA
>NW_019154105.1:21216209-21284789 GCF_002288905.1 Enhydra lutris kenyoni | reverse complement strand
AAAGCCATGAGTTCTGTGCTTTGCTTTCTCCTCCTCTGGAATTCCGCTGCTCTCCTTGGTATTGAAACTGCACTCCTTGGTAGGTGAACTTGGTCCTGGCTGGGTTTCTTGTTGATCTTCTGGGGGGGGGGCTGTTGTAGTGATTCTCACGTGTCTTTGACCCAGGCGGAATTGCACCGCCCTTACCAGGGGCCGGGCTGAGTAATCCGCTCGGGTTTGCTTTCGGGAGCTTTTGTTCCCTGAGCACTTTCCGTATTGTTCTGGAGGGTGGGAATGAAGATGGCAGCCTCCTGGTCTCCAGCCCGGAGGAGCCGAGAGCCCGGGACCCCACTCCTCAGTGCGCCCTCAGAGAACAGCGCCCAATTACTCCCGTCACCCTGCCTCTGGCTGCGCTCCGAGCTGACTGAGCCTGCTACTGGTTCAAGGTAACCCTGAGCTTAGAGCTCACTCCTCGGCTCTGTCTGTAGCCGGCTTCCCCATTCTAATACCTGTAAGCTCTGCGACACTCAGACACCCCCGATCCTTCTGTGACCCTGCGGGACCTGAGGCCACGCTGACCCTGCGTGGGCTTCACCCCGGTTAAGCCTCTGGAGCGATGTCCCTCAGCAGAACAGACTTGTAAAAGTCCTGATTTTGTGCTCCGTTGCTCCGCCGCTTGCCGGGAGCTGGCCCCTCCCCCTGCGGTCTATCTTCCCATCACTTTGGATTCACTTCTCCTCCAGTCCTACCTTTCAGAAAGTAGTTGATTTTCTGTTTCTAGAATTGCTGTTCTTCTTCTCTTCGATCTCCCATTGGATTTGTAGGTGTTTGCAATCTTTAGATAAGCTATCTAGCTGATCTCCTGCTACCTGAAGTAGTCTCAGCCTGCTACTTCTCTGCCATCTTGACTCCTCCCTCCTACTTCCTCAATTCTTATGGTTTTACCAGGACTGTGTTAGATACTAAACACTAAAATCCAAAAGAAGACAAGACCTTTGCCTGCTGTATGATGATGCTCTAAACCCAAGCACATTAAAACAAATCCAAACAATCTTTTCATTTTCCAAAACAAGTATGCAAACTGAAATCCATATGGTAAGGAAAAATATTTGTGATTGATTTGAAGGTAATAACAGAGCAGATTAAGTATATATAGAAATACTGACCATCATATATATATATATATATATATACTGAAATCTTAGCAGAATAATGGCTTTCATGTTCTCAGCAAAATGAAAGACCCACTTAGCATTATAAACTAATCACTGCAGAATTGTTACCAGAAACTTAAAGCATTGCCCTAATAATTACTAAGGTGATACCAAAGGAAAGAGAACTAAAGAAAAGAGAACTGGAAAAAAGTGATCAAAATCAAAATGGCTTCTATGGATTTTTTTTTTAAAGGGAGTACAGAGAAGCAAGTGGAAATAAAGCCTTAATAATCCTGAAGTGTATTCTACACAGTCCCCAGTGGAACCATGCCCTAATTGAATACAAAATGAACATTCATTAACACATTCTTCATGGCTTTCCCTCCCTTGACTGACTCACTCTCCTTGCTCACTCATTTCTGCTCCTTCTCAGTATTAACCTCCAGAAAAGTACTCACAGGCAGCATCCTCTCTCCCCACATACCGCAGACAAGAAAATGTGTTAAATTAATATGTGGACACAATTAAAAAAAAAAAAAAAAAAAACCTCAAGGAAGATAAGCTTGGAACTCAGTCATTCTCTCCTTACCCAAATATTGAAACCCATATACAAATGACATATACATACATACATACATACATACATACATACATATATTTATCTCCATAAACTAAATAGTACCTGGGTATCAGAATTATGATTCTTCATTTGCATGCACTCTCTTCCTACATGTATTTCTTCTTGAATATCTCTACTCATGCAAATCTGTCTCAGTCTGGTCCATTTTTTTAAATCCATTCTCAAATGATATTTTCCTCATCCTGTCAACTAGATGTTAAACACCAACACTTTGTGTTGTATCTCTTTAGAATACATTAACTTGTCTGTGGCATGTGGGGGGAGAGGATGCTGCCTGTGAGTACTTTTCTGGAAGTTAATACTGAGGAGGAGTAGAAATGAGTGAGCGAGGAGAGTGAGTCAGACAAGGGAGGGAAAGCCATGAAGAATGTGTTAATGAATGTTCATTCTGTATTCAATTAGGGCATGGTTCCACTGGGGACTGTGTAGAATACACTTCAGGATTATCAATACACTTCAGGACTGTATTGCAAACTTACATCATCCATTCATTCAAGAAATATTTACAAAATCTTGACATCTGACAAGGATTAAGCCAGACTATGCAGATTAAGAATAAGCAAAGCAGACACAACCCAGGTTGTCATGGAATTTATAGATTAGCGAGGAAATAGATATCACTGGCCATAAGTGTCATTTTTGAAGAATATAAAGTTATGGCATTAAGTAGGGGACCAACTTTACACCACTACATAATCAGCTCTTTCTCATTAGGGACTCTGTTTTATGCATCAACATCAAGCAACTACCATAGCATCATGTATACAGTAGGTAATCTCTAAGTATTTGAAATAAAAGAAGTTGAAGAGTTAAGAGACTATCAAGTAAGGTAAGGGACTTACTGCATACAAAGGTATTATTTGCTGACATATCAGATAAAGGGCTAGTATCCAAAATCTATAAAGGATTTATGAATCTCAACACCCAAAGAACAAAGAATCCAACCAAGAAATGAGCAGAAGACATAAACAGACATTTCTGCAAAGAAGACAACCAAATGGCCAACAGACACATGAAAAAGTACTCAATATCACTCAGCACCAGGAAAATACAAATAAAAACCACAGTGAGATACCACCTCATACCAGTCAGAATGGCTAAAATTAACCAGTTGGGAAACTGACGGGTGTTGGCGAGGATGCAGAGAAAGGGGAATCCTCCTACACTGTTGATGGGAATGCAAGCTGGTGTAGCCACTCTGGAAAACATATGGGGGTTCCTCAAAAAGTTGAAAATAGAGTTACCCTATGACCCAGCAATTGGACTGCTGGGTATTTACCCTAAAGATACAAATACAGGGATCAGAAGGGGCATATGCACCCCAATGTTTATAGCAGCAATGTCCACAATAGCCAAACTATGGAAAGAGCCTAGATGTCCATCAATAGAAGAATGGATAAAGAAGAGGTGAGATACACACACACACACACACACACACACACACACACACACACACTATGCAGCCATTAAAAAAATAAAAACTGTAATCTTGACATTTGCAAAAACGTGGATGGAACTAGAGGGTATTACATTAAGTGAAATAAGTCAGTCAGAGAAAGACAATTATCTTGTCTTGCTCTCTCTGATATGAGGAATTTGAGAAACAAAACAGAGGATCATAGGGGAAGGGAGGGAAAAATGAAACAAGATGAAGCCAGAGAGGGAGACAAACCATAAGAGACTCTTAATCTCAGGAAACAAACTGAGGATTGCTGGAGGGGAGGGGGAATGGGAGGGATGGTGTGGCTGGGTGATGGACATTGGAGAGAGTATGTGCTATGAGGAGTGTGGTGAATTGTGTAAGACTGATGAATCACAGATCTGTACCCCTGAAACAAATAATACATTGCATGCTAATTTTTAAAAAAAAGGTATTATTTGCTTTTTTTGATCCTATCAATGAAAAAATGTAAGCAGTTTTGGGTGATTAGTTTAAATGTGTTTTTGCTGTGTTTTTACTGTCAGCTGAGGTGGCATAGCAGAAATCGTTTTTTTGATTCTTAAGGTACGTTTATGTGTAAATGCACATTTTTGTGTGTGCTCCACTTAAAATTTAGTATAGATTTTGTCACTGATTTTTAAAAAATGGGCTACAGGAATTTCTATTTAAAAAGCTAAACCACATATGTAATGGAAAATGTTGCAGAGCCTCTACTATATTCCTGATTAGATCATCCTTTGAATTAAAATTGAGTTTATAGCACTAGGTCAATACCTCCACACTAGTAATTAGAATTGTTTGGGCAAAAGGTCAAAGTTCTAGACTCCAGATGATATCATCCATAAAAATGACGTTTTCAATTTTTTTATGTGTTACTAGAAATATGAGAATCAAATTTTATAATGATATTTCCACATATTAAAGCCAACAGAAAATAACCTGCTAGAAAATATCTTCCCTGAGACCTTTTTGTTCATTGTCATGTTTTATATTGTCGAAGCTACAATATTCAGAAATGAACAAAAGTAATGTATTTCTCCTTTGAGTCTGGAAGGCAGATCATATGGCTATTGCTAGAGCACAATCACAGGGTAGTAAAGGCCTGAACTAATTGTTAATACCAAAAGTTCCAGCACTTCAACTTTACTTATTGTGAGCCAATGCTCTTGCCAAGCGTTTAAGGCCTATATGACACTATGCTAGTGCCATCTTTTACAGTACTTTCAAGAGTATACAATTTGTGACTCGTGGATGGATGTTTCCATGTTACAAAAATTTCCAATGTTCAACTTTATGTTCTCTCCCTTTTGATCCAACCACCTCTAAACCTATTCCATGCATATTCTCCTGTTATACTTGCATTTGTGAGCAAGATCCTTCAGCTCCTTTAATGTGTAGTCTCTATTTCCCTTTAACAAGTCAGTCCATCCCTCCACTGTGATATTGGGATTCACATATGCTTTTCCTCTGGTTGCCAGGGGAGGAGGTAGCAGTAAAAGCTAAGGACAAGCATTACCTTATGACACTTCTGCAGGATTGCAAATCAAGGGAGGTCAATATCTTTTAAGGTATTAATTTTAAATAGGCCATTTTTGTTGGCACAGTGGGTTCAGGAGAATCTGGGTTTCTAAAAGTCTTAACTGTTTCTATCCTGTCGCATACATCCTAACTCATACGGTCTCATTCCTTACTTATCTTCACCCTGACTTTGGTGTAAAAGAATACAACCTTACCTAAAGTTCCAACACTCTTATAATTACCTTGAGCCTTGTCTATCCTGTCTGATCATTAATTGTAGGAAATCAGTTTCCTTAAATGCTGCCAAGGAAACAATCTCTCATATTTTGCTTGAATTGTTAATTAATTACACTGTGCCTCTCATTATTTCTCTTCATTGAACCAATAACATTAAGTAACTGCCACTTAATTCCACAGTTCTTACAGTCACTATTTCTTGATACTTGTCTAGTAACATCTGTATTGTGCAAGACCGTATTTTTTTTTCCCAAAAAGTATCCCAACCAAACTCCTCACAGCTAAACATTTCAACAATGTCACTGTTACAGCATTCTAGGAGCTAGTGATACTCCACCTTCTACCAGTAATAGGGTCTTTATTGCCTGCTGACTTATTGCTAGCCAACTGACAAATGAACCATATCTTAAATCTCATTTTTGAGTGTTTCTAGGACAACTTCTGGTGTCAGCTCTCTTAGATTCATTTTGTTGAGGCAATGAAGCAGGTTCTGTGCAAAGAGGTTCATTGGTGTAAGCTCTTGAGTAACACACTTGTGAGAAAGTGAGGAACAGCAAAAGTTGATATACAACATGTCAGCTGAGGTCTCAAGTGATCCATTTTGGGAATTGTCCAAAACTGAGGCAAGAGAATGAGGTTTTTTAATTTCTACATCAACCAGGCATTTTCTGTGAGCTTTCCGTGAAGGAAACTGTTTCCTATATTGGGGGTATTGGTCACACCTAAGAGCCATCAGCAGGTGATAATCCCAATACCTGGAGGGTGAATGAGTTTCCCTATAGAGGGGATGTGATGTGAACAAGGAGGAAAGAGAATGTCTTAGTCCATTCAGATTGGTATAACACAATACCAGAGACTTGATAGCTTGTAAAAAAACAGAACTTTACCTCTCACAGTTGTGGAGGCTGGAAGTCTGAGATCAGGGTATCACCTTTGTTGGGTGTGTGCCCTCCCATGTCACAGATTCTCCATATCCTCCGATTGTGGCAAAGCCTAGGGAGTTCTGAGTGATCTTTTCCATAAGAGAAGTAATCTCATTAATGAGGATTGAGCATCCCCCAATGACCCCATCTTCTATACCAGCATGGCAAAGGAAACAACAGAGCAAAAACATAAGTTGCAGAATGGGAGAAAATATTTGTAAACCATTTATCTGGTAGGCAGTAAATTTCCAAAATATGTAAGAAACTCCTAGAACTCAGTAGTAAAAAGTAAATAACCTAAATTAAAAATGGGAAAAGAATTTGAATAGACATTTCTCAAACAATATATACAAATACCCAGTAGGTATACGGAAAAGACACTTGTCATTAATAATCCAGGAAATGCAAAACAAATCAACAATGAGGTATCATCTCACAGCTATCAGAATGTCATTTATTTAAAAAAAAAAAAAAGTAACATTTTGTGTCAACCATGCTCAGAAATAAAAACAACCCACAAATGTTGACAGGAATGTAGAGAAACTTAAACACCTGCACATCATTGGTGGGAAAACAAAATGGTGCTGCCAGAGTGAAAACAGTACAGAGGTTCCTCAAAAATTTTTAAATAAAATTATCATATGATTCACCAATCCCAGTTTTAGATACTAACTCAAAACAACTGAAATCAGGATCTTGAAGAGATATTTGCATTCTTATGTTCACTGCAGTATTATTCACAGCAGTCAAGATATGGCAACAACATACATTTCCATTGGTAGATGAACAGATAAAGAAAATGTGATATATACATATAAAGAAATACTTTTTAGCCTTTTAAAAAGAACAAATTCTATAGTAAGCAATGACATGGATGAGCTCTAAGGACATTACTCCATGTGAAATAAGCCAGCTACATAAAGATAAATACAACAAGATTTTACTTACACAAGGCATCTAAATCATCAAATTCATAGAATCAAAGAGTAAAATGGTGGTTGCCAAGGGTTGGAGGGAGAGGGTAATAGGGCATTTCTAATGGAAGGCCATGACAGTTTAGTTAAGCAAGATGAATAAGCTCTACAAATAGGCTGTATAATGTTGTACCTATATTCAACAAAAATGTATACTTAAAAACAACAGACTAGATCTCATGTGTTATCACAATAAATATAGAAAAAATTAACTAATATAAATTGTATGTATCAAGATCCATAAAAATGTATTTTTGCCTAATAATTCAACCTTTAATCACAAATAATTTACCCTAACTGGAGAAAAAGTTCTATGGCTAAATATTTAAGCAAGTGAACATCCATATAAAATCACTCTGTAGAATTATAAAAGGGCTGCCAGAACAAATGCTTCCTCCCTTCCAATTAAGAAAAAAAAATAAAAGACAGTATTCATATTTGACACTTGTGCATTAGATTCTTTGGTTGAATAAAAAAGAAGTAAGGGTTTGGTGTAATTCCTGATGGGGTATATTACCTTTCATGCCATAGTTTGTGAAGTGTAATTGTGATTTACTTTTCAATTGTCATAGTCAGGCAGAAGTTTAAAAAAAAAAAAAAGAATCAATTAAAATACAAAGAATAGGTTAAGCAAAAAAATTTTTAAAAAAGTATATATTAAAAAACAAAACAGAAATTGGGGGGACACCTGGATGACTCCCTCAGTTAAGCAACCAACTCTTGATTTCTGCTCAGGTCATGATCTCAGGGATATGTGATAGAGCCCTATGTCAGGCTCTGCACTCAGGGTGGAGCCTGCTTGAGATTCTCTCTCTCCCTCTCCCTTGGCCCCCACCCCTGTTTGTGCTCTTTCTCTCTCAAACAAAACAAAACAATACCCTAAATTTGTAAAACCTCTTATTTATATAGAATTCTAAATAAAAAAATATTACTTTGCTTAATCCTTTTAACAACAATGTAAGGCAGACAAGCTAAACTGTATTAGCCCCATTTTGCAGGCAAGAATGGAAACATTATTCCCATATTTAGCAAAAGACAGACATAATTTTAAAATAACTTGATTTCACAATGGTTTAGTAAAAATGTTGAATTTATTAAATTGATATGTGGTTCCTATGAATTCTCAATTTTCCTAATGAAATTTCCACAATGTTCACATATTGAAATATTGGTAAAAATTGAAACCTGCTTTTTATTTTAATATTAAGCATCAAAGTCACAGTCAACATTTTAAAATTAAATTAACATTTAAAATTAACATTTTAAAAATGTGTGGTAAATGGGAATGGATTACCAAAGAAATTTTTCCTGTCAATGTCCTATCTTTTCATGTCTAGGTTCATTTTTGATTAAGTTTATGTACAGAGTATGTTAGATATATTATAGTATGTTAGACTATAAGATAAGGAGATGATAGACATTTAAATCATTTGTATTTGAAACAATAAATATTCAAATTAACATCTTCTTTCTGGCTCCTCCAGAAACTGATAAAGTTATCTGTTATAGATGTTTTATCCTAACCATGGCACTAGAAAGGATATTAAAACTTATTTAACGACATTGTCTGATGAGAGTACACTTGAACCACACTGCATTATATGAAAAACAGCACATTCATTTTGGGGGCACTTTTTATTGCATTTTCTTACAGTGCATTTCTTTTCACTTTCTTTTAGCAGTTAGCGAGAGCAAAGAAAAACAAAATGTTCTATATTACCTACACATACAGTGGCACTCCCCAAAAGACTTTCCTTTGGAATAAAATTCTGATGAGGTCATTGGAACTCATTTTTTAAAAATGGAAAACATGAAAAATTACATATGTATAGGATTACATTTTTTAAAGAGCGATCATTTACTTACCTGTTATCTTTTAGCTTAATTAAAGAGGAATTACAGTTTTCACAAAGAGACTTATATTTCAAATACAGGGCATGGGAGACATCTAATGGGTCCAATATAGGTAAAAATACTAAGAAAATTTACTTTTTAAATTAATTTTTAGGGGTGCCTAGGTGACTCAGTTGGTTGAGCAACTGCCTTCAGCTCAGGTCATGATCCTGGAGTTCCAGGAATCCAGCCCTGCATTAGGCTCCTTCTCAGTGGGTGTTTGCTTCTCCCACTGCCCTTCCACCTCTCATGCTCTCCCTCTCTCTCTCTCTCTTATTCTCTCTCTCAAATAAATAAAATCTTTTTAAAAAATTAATTTTTATTGATATTTTGTGATTTAAGGGAATCCACTCACTTGCTTAAGTAAATAAAAATGTATATATATTTGCCATTAAACAAACAACTTCAATTTCTTCTCTTGTTTCAGAGAAACATTTTAACATTTTGTTTTTTTTTCCCTCCAGGAAATTCTTCACTGTGCTAAAATCTAAAGTGTAAGTGTAGGGGATAGTATAACAAGGCTCTTGAATATTGGAGCACATCCAATCAGATTCTAACTGGTAATCTGGAAACACAGGTGGTTCCAAACTCTAGAGACTTAGAGGAACCAAATCTGGGACAAGGCAAACAAACTCACAAACTCAAGCAGATGCATTTCATTGCAACCATACTTAAATAAGAATCCTCGAGAGTGTGAAAAATGACTAAAATAGATAACCCAACTTTTCTATTTTATGGGATCCAAACCAAGTCTCCCCTCTCATTTCCTCTAACAATTCATGGAGGTGTTTGGGTGAAAGCTGGGAAATAAAGAAGCAGGGGATAGAGTTAAAAAGAAATCTTGAAGTACCAAGTCATCTTTAATTTGAGGAATAGACCAATTTTTGTGGTGTGTATTTTGACATCAAATCACTCTTTCTAATTCCACAAAACAAATTCTTATGCTTCCCATGGACTTCTACTTGTTCATTCACTCTCTTTAGATAATTTGAGACAAAATTTATTATCCTCAGTTAATGCAGGTGAGAAATTTTGGAGTGACTTACCTGGATGATCCTGACTTAGGGTCTTTTTGACAGGTTTCAGTCAAAATACCAGCCAAGGCTACAGTCAGGTGAATCCTGACTGGAGCAAGAGATTTGCTTCTAAGGTGACTTACTCTCATGGGTGAATAATTGATGATGACTATTGGTGGGAGGTCTTAGTTTCTCCCAAATAAACTCTTTGATTATCTGTGTAACCTGGCAGCTGGCTTTCCCAAAATGAGCAATAAGAGCAAGAACGAGGCAGAGCTATACTGTTTATAACCTAGCTTTCAAAATCACATTGCTTCACCTTTCCCAGATTATGATCATTAAAAGAGAGTCATTAAATCTAAGCATATTCAAGGGAAGGGAAAGCAAACTTCATCTTTTAAAGAGTGGAATATCAAAGGATTTGTGAATAAATTTTAAAACCAGCACATTCACTCATTCAGCACTGGGTCTGTCCATTTATGCATTCAACAAACATTAACAAACCATTCCATACCTTCAGGTTATGGGATGAATTTTCTAAAAGTAACAGTACAACATTGATACTTTCCTCCTGGTTTAATAAGGAAATGAGAGTTTGCAATGAGGATTAACAGTATTGCCCTTCAATTTGTCTCCCAAAAGTAAGATAATCCTACCCAGCAGAAATCCAATTCAACAATTCATTTGAATTCATTATGTCCTGACATTGAAATACACAAATTAACAGTTTCTTATGCTCCAGTTTTGATCAAGAGATGACCAAACAAGGTATAAGAACATATATTTGTTAATGAGAATTATAAGAAAAGTCCTTTATTGGCTTCTATCCAAACTTCATGTTAATCTTATACTTACATAATTTCCCTCATTTTATAGTAAGTCCTGGAGTCAGATCCTAAAATATTAAATAGTCATAATCACCCATAATCATAAGAATTTACTAATCTAAAAAAAAAATACCCATTTGAAATCCAACCAAAGTTGGATTACAAAGTTTATGTTCTTTTCACTTCTTAGTGGACATAAGTTGAAAAAAAAAAAAGTTGGAACACCTTAAGCTAATAAATTATTTAGCCAAGTATTTATTTTAAAAATTTGTTTCTTACTTACTGAAAGAACTTTTGAAACCAAATCTTGCCCTCTCCCTTAATTGAGGCATTTTTCTAAAATACTGTTATCCAAAACTTATAAAACGCACACTAATTAACTTTTACCATCCTAAGTATCAATAGATTTTAACACCTGATGTAATTTATCTGCAACTTATCTCTGAGTAAAGACAGAGAGATCAAAAATAAAGTGAAGCAGAAAAACATTAACAGAGATTAAGTGAGGCCTGTCTTAAGTAGTGAATTGTCCTGAATTCTGTTTAATCATCTCTGATCAAATTTTAAAAATCATGGTGGCCCATTATCTCTCTAGTTCTTAGATGATTCTTTTTTAAAGGTTTTATTTATTTTTTTTTATTTGTCAGAGAGAGAGAGAGAGAGAGAGAGAGAGCGTGAGTGCACAAGCAGGGGGAGCTGCAGGCAGAGGGAGAAGCAGGCTTCCTACTGAGCAAGGAGCTCGATGCGGGATTTTGCGGGGTTTTATTCCAGGACCCCAGGATAATGACCCGAGTTAAAGGCAGACACCCAATTGACTGAGCCACCCATGCATCTCTTAGATGACTTTTTTTTTTAATGTGAAAATGTTTCTATGGAGATGGGCCAATTTATCATGGCAAAAGCAGAATTCTAAAAATTTTGTATAACTGATTAAATCTTTCTATTTAGAAGATGTCTAAATCTTTAAAATATATCCATTTTATTCTATCTTATAATAGCCATTCAGTGTTATTTGTGGGAGTGCAATCTCATGTATGTATACCTAAAATGTTTGTAACCAGATTACTCCAAATGCATCAAGAAAAAAAATGGAGTCTCCAACTGTTTGTATAATTCTTTTTCTTTTCTTTCTTTTTTTTTTTTTAAGATTTTATTTATTTATTTGACAAAGAGAGACATAGCAAGATAGGGAACAAAAACAGAGGGACTGGGAGAAGGAAAAAGTAGGCTTCCTGCCAAGCAGGGAGCCTGATGTGGGGCTTGATCCCAGGACCATGGGATCATGACCTGAGCCAAAGGCAGATGCTTAATGACTGAGCCACCCAGGCGCCTAAAGTTTGTATCATTCTAAGAGAGTCTGAATTTGTAGGTTTCCAGAAAATGCAAGCATTTACGAACATATATGAACACATATGAACATGTAATTCATGTTAAAACAAGTGCCTAAAATTATAAGAAGAATAAAATTAGTAACAACTATTCATTGCATTTTAATTTTAAATTCCTCAACTTAGAGCATTTATCACTTTTATTTTTCAAAACAATGAATGACAACATATTTCTCTGCACAGACAATTGGAAGATAATTTTTTTCTTTATGGATATGAAAGTGTTTGTTATTTATTGTTATAGTTAGCATAATAAAGACAATTATTTATATTTTAATGCCTAAATGAGATGGATTATGCATGACAATAATTGCCAATTGAACAATAACTGCAAAACACAGTTTTTATTCTCTTAAGGAAATGATCTACTCTAATTCTTATAACTCATTTCATAGAACAAAGAATATACAGCATTCTGATAGTTTACTGACCTTTGCTTTTTCTCCAGAAATCTAAAATATCAGCCAAATAGCCATTAAAAGTAAACATGTTGAGGTAACCAATGGTAGCAAGCTTCTCTTTATCTAACCATTCATTTATTCATTCATTATTCACATGTGCCAGGTCACGTAGGAATATTTTTGGTAAGTGTAATGTACAGGTGCTCAGTGTTTGGGGGCGCAAAATCTAGGAAAACCCACATCTCAAAAATTTAAGTAATTTATCAAATATTTACACTGAAGCAGATTTTTTTTTCCTGAAGCAGTTCTGAAAAAATTATAAATATAAAGACCACTATCAACAGAAGAGAAAAACAGAGGTTATTTTTAAAAAATAAAAGAAAAAATATCAACTTTAATTTTTAACCCCGTCATTTTAAAAAATACACATGTGTACGCTATTCGAGATAAACATATCAGCTCCTGCAGCAATTTTTAAGTAATTTACAGTTTCAATTAGCTTTAAAATTTCTGGGTCAAAAGACTCTGTGATTATTAGGTAGTGTAAAATATTTTATCTATCCTTACAACTTAATCTTTGGTCTTCTTAACTGAGTATATATCCTCACTTTGTGAAACTGAAATTAGGCTGAAGGAAATGTATTAGAAGTAAAATGAGGGAAAGGGAGGATGATGTATCACACAAATGACAAAAAGATGAGAACTCAAATTTAGAAACACATAAGGTTCAAGGCAACTACAGGGTTTAGAAGGAATGACTGTATTAATGGCTCTGTGGCCACCAGTACACCATCCAGATACTGTAACAATTTTTTAAATAATTTCTCTTATTTTCATGTGTATGTTCCAAATTTCATTGTTTATGCACCATACCCAGTGCTCCATGCAATACGTGCCCTCCTTAATACCCACCATCAGGCCCATTCAACCCTCCATCCCCCCCTCCAAAACCCTCAGTTTGTTCCTCAAAGTGCACAATCTCTCAGGGTTTGTCTCCCCCTCTGATTTCCCCCAACTCACTCCTCTCCATCTCCCGATGTCCTCCATGTTATTTCTTATGCTCCACAAGTAAATGAAACCATATGATAATTGACTCTCTCTGCTTGTCTTATTTCACTCAAAAATCTCCTCCAGTCTTGTCCATGTTGATACAAAAGTTGGGTATTCATCTTTTCTGATGGAGGCGTAATACTCCATTGCATATAGGACCATATCTTCTTTATCTATTCATCCATTGAAGGGCATATGGTTCTTTCCACAGTTTGGCGACTGTGGCCATTGCTGCTATGAACATTGGGGTACAGATGACCCTTTTTCACTACATTTGTATCTAAATACCCACTAGTGCAATTGCAGAGTCATAGGGTAGCTCTATTTTTAATTTCTTAAGGAATCTGCACACTGTTTTCCAAAGTGGCTACACCAACAGTGTAAGAGGGTTCCCCTTTCTCCACATCCTCTCCAACACTTGTTGTTTACTGTCTTGTTGATTTTGGCCATTCTAACTAGCGTAAGGTGGTATCTCAATGTGGTTTTGATCTGAATCTCCCTGATGGCTAATGATGATGAAGATTTTTTCATGTGTCTGCTAGCCATTTGTATGTCTTCTTTGGAGAAGTGTCTGTTCATGTCTTCTGCCCACTTTTTGATGTGATTATTATTTGTGTGTGTTGAGATTGAGGAGTTCTTTATAGATCTGGGATATCAGCCCTTTGTCTGTGGTGTCATTGGCGAATATCTTCTCCCATTCCATGGGTTGCTTCTTTCTTTTGTTGATTAATTCCTTTGCTGTACAGAAATGTTTGATATTGATGAAGTTCCAAAAGTTCATTTTCACTTTTGTTTCCATTGCCTTTGGATACATGTCTTGAAAGAAGTTGCTGTGGCAGAAGTCAAAGAGGTTACTGCCTATGTTCTCCTCTAGGATTTTGATAGATTCCTGCCTCACATTGAGGCATTTTATCCATTTCGAGTTTATCTTTGTGTATGGTGTAAGAGAATGGTCATGTTTCATTCTTCTATAATAGCTGTCCAATTTTCCCAGCACTATTTATTAAAGAGACTGTCTTTTTTTTCCCACTTGTTGAAGATTATCTGACCATAGAGTTGAGGGTCCATATCTGGGCTCTCTACTCTGTTCCACTGGTCTATGTGTCTGTTTTTGTGCCAGTACCATGCTGTCTTGGTGATCACAACTTTGTAGTAAAGCTTGAAATCAGGCAACGTGATGTCCCCAGTTTTCTTTTTCTTTTTCAACATTTCCTTAGCAATTCAGGGTCTCTTCTGGTTCCGTACAAATTTTAGGACTGTTTGTTCCAGTTCTTTGATTGATCTAGGCAGTATAGACATTTTAACAATGTTTATTCTCGCAATCCGTGATCATGGAATGCTCTTCGATCTTTCTGTGTCTTCTTCAATTTCTTTCATAAGTGTTCTGTAGTTCCTTGAGTACAGATGTTTACCTCTTTGGTTAGGTTTATTCCCAGGTATCTTAGGGTTCTTGGTGCTATAGTAAATGGAATCAATTCTCTCATTTCCCTTTCTATATTTTCATTGTTAGTGTATAAGAAAGCAACTGATTTCTGTACATTGATTTTGTGTCCTGCCACATTACTGAACTGCTGTATGAGTTCTAGTAGTTTGAGGGTGGAGTCTTTTGGGTTTTTCATATAAAGTATCATGTCATCTGCAAGGAGAGAGAGTTTGACTTCTTCATTCCCAATTTCAATACCTTTCACTTCTTTTTGTTGTCTGATTGTTGTTGCTCGGACTTCTAGTACTATGTTGAACAAGAGTGGTGACAGTGGGCATCTTTGTCATGTTCCTTATCTCAAAGGGAAGGCTGTCCCTCCCTTTTCCCCATTGAGGACGATATTCGCTGTGGGTTTTTCATGGATAGATTTTACGAATTTGAGGAAAGTTCCTTCTCTTCCTATATTTTGAATCATTTTAATCAGAGACAGATGCAGTATCTTGTCAAAGGCTTTTACTGCATCAATTGACAGGACCATGTGGTTCTTCTCTCTTCTCTTATTGATTTGTTCTATCACATTGATTGATTTGTGAATGTTGAACTACCCTTACACCCCATGGATAAATCCAACCTGGTGATGGTGAATAATCTTTTTAATGTAATTTGGATCCTATTAACTAAGATCTTGTTGAGAATTTTAACATCCATATTCAACAGGGATATTGGCCTGAAATTCTCCTTTTTGATGTTTTTTTTTTCCTGGTTTGGGGATCAGGGTAATGCTGGAGTGATAAAAAGATTCTGGAAGTTTTCCTTCTGTTTCTATTTTTCAAAACAGCTTCAGGAGAATAGGTGTTATTTCTTCTTTGAATGTTTGATAGAATTCTCCAGGGAATCCATTAGGTCCTGGGCTCTTGGTTTTTGGGAGGTTTTTGATCACTGCTTCAATCTCGTTACTAGATATTGGTTTGTTCAGGTTGTCATTTTCTTCCTGATTCAATTTTGGAAGTTTATAGGTTTTCAGGAATGCATCCTTTCATCTAGGTTGTTTAACTTATTGGCATATAACTGTTGATAATAATTTCTGATGATTGTTTCTATTTCCATGGTGTTAGTTGTGATCTCTCCCTTTTCATTCATAATTTTATTGATTTAGGTCCTCTCTCTTTTCTTTTGGAGTAGCTTGGCCAGTGGTTTATCAATCTTATTGATTCTTTCAAAAAACCAGCTTCTACTTCCATTTATGTGTTCTACTATATCTCTAGCTTCTAGCTCATTAATCTCTGCTCTAATCTTGATTATTTCCCTTCTTGTGTGTGGGGTTGGCTTAATTCGCTTGTTCTTGTTGTTGTTCTTTTGTTGTTGATTCTCTTGTTCTTAACGTGTAAAGAGAGCTGGTGTATTCTGGACTTTTCAATTTTTTGAGGGAGGTTTGGATGGCTATGTATTTCTCTCTTAGAACTGCCTTTGCCGTATCTCATAGGTTTTATACCAATGTGTCTTCATTCTCATTTGTTTCCATGAATTGTTTAAGTTCTTTGATTTCTTGGTTGATTCAAACATTCTTAAGCAGGGTGGTCTTTACCTTCCAAGTGTTTTAATTCTTTCCCGATTTTTTCTTGTGGTTGAGTTTCAGTTTCAAGGCATTGTGGTCTGAGAATATGCAGGGAATAATCTCAATCTTTTGGTATAGTTTGAGCCCTGATTTGTGACCTAATATGTGGTCTACTCTGGAAAAAGTTCCATGTGCACTGGAGAAGAATGAATATTCTGTTGTTTTAGGGTGAAACGTTCTGTATATATTTATGAGGCCCATCTGGTCCAATGTGTCATTCAATGCTCTTGTTTCTTTATTGATTTTCTGCTTGGATCACTGTCTATTACTGAGAGTGGTGTGTTAAGATCCCCTACTATTAATGTATTCATATCAATATGACTCTTTATCTTGATTAAGAGTTGTTTTATGTAGTTGGCTGCTCCCATATGGAGACATAAATATTTACAATTATTAGATCTCCTTGGTGGATAGACCCTTTAAGAATGATGTAGTGTCACTCTATCATACTCAAAGGATCTGTCCAACAAGAAGATCTAACAATTTTAAATATCTATGCCCCTAACATGGAAGCAGCAAACTATATAAACCAATTAATAACAAAATCAAAGAAACACATCAACAATAATACAATAATAGTAGGGGACTTTAACACTCCCCTCACTGAAATGGACATATCATCCAAGCAAAAGATCAACACGGAAATAAAGGCCTTAAATGACACACTGGACCAGATGGACATCACATCTATATTCAGAACATTTCATCCCAAAGCAACAGAATACACATTCTTCTCAAGTGCACATGGAACATTCTCCAGAGTAGATCACATCCTGGGTCCTAAATCAGGTCTCAACTGGTATCAAAAGATTGGGATCATTCCCTGCATATTTTCAGACCACAATGCTCTGAAGCTATAACTCAATCACAAGAGGAAATTTGGAAAGAACCCAAATACATGGAGACTAAACAGCATCCTTCTAAAGAATGAATGGGTCAACCAGGAAATTAAAGAAGAGTTGAAAAAATTCATGGAAACAAATGATAATGAAAACACAATGGTTCAAAATCTGTGGGACACAACAAAGGCAGTCCTGAGAGGAAAATATGTAGCGGTACAAGCCTTTCTCAAGAAACAAGAAAGGTCTCAGGTACACAACCTAACCCTAAACCTAAAGGAGCTGGAGAAAGAACAAGAGAGAAACCCTAAACCCAGCAGGAGAAGAGAAATAATAAAGATCAGAGCAGAAATCAATGAAATAGAAACCAAAAAAACAATAGAACAAATCAACAAAACTAGGAGCTGGTTCTTTGAAAGAATTAATAAGATTGATAAACCCCTGGCCAGACTTACCAAAAAGAAAAGAGAAATGACCCAAATAAATAAAATCATGAATGAAAGAGGAGAGATCATAACTAACACCAAAGAAATACAGACAATTATAAGAACATACTATGAGCAACTCTACACTAACAAATTTGACAATCTGGAAGAAATGGATGCATTCCTAGAGACATATAAACTACCACAACTGAACCAGGAAGAAATAGAAAGCCTGAACAGACCCATAACCAGTAAGGAGACTGAAACAGTCATCAAAAATCTCCAAACAAACAAAAGCCCAGGGCCAGACGGCTTCCCGGGGTAATTCTACCAAACATTTAAAGAAGAACTAATTCCTATTCTCCTGAAACTGTTCCAAAAAATAGAAATGGAAGGAAAACTTCCAAACTCATTTGATGAGGCCAACGTCACTTTGATCCCAAAACCAGACAAGGATCCCATCAAAAAAGAGAACTACAGACCAATATCCTTGATGAACACAGATGCGAAAATTCTCACCAAAATACTAGCCAATAGGATTCAACAGTACATTAAAAGGATTATTCACCACGACCAAGTGGGATTTACTCCAGGGCTGCAAGGTTGGTACAACATCCACAAATCAATCAATGTGATACAACACATTAATAAAAGAAAGGACAAGAACCATATGATACTCTCCATAGATGCTGAAAAAGCATTTGACAAAGTACAGCATCCCTTCCTGATCAAAACTCTTCCAAGTGTAGGGCTAGAGGGCACATACCTCAATATTATCAAAGCCATCTATGAAAAACCCATCACAAATATCATTCTCAATGGAGAAAAACTGGAAGCTTTTCCACTAAGGTCAGGAACATGGCAGGGATGTCCATTATCACCACTGCTATTCAACATAGTACTAGAAGTCCTAGCATCAGCAATCAGACAACAAAAGGAAATTAAAGGCATCCAAATCGGCAAAGAAGAAGTCAAACTATCACTTTTCGCAGATGATATGATACTATATGTGGAAAACCCAAAAGACTCCACTCCAAAACTGCTAGAATTTGTACAGGAATTCAGTAAAGTGTCAGGATATAAAATCAATGCACAGAAATCAGTTGCATTTCTCTACACTAACAACAAGACAGAAGAAAGAGAAATTAAGGAGTCAATCCCATTTACAATTGCACCCCAAACGATAAGATACCTAGGGATAAACCTAACCAAAGAGACTAAGAATCTATACTCTGAAAACTATAAAGTACTCATGAAAGAAATTGAGGAAGACACAAAGAAATGGAAAAATGTTCCATGCTCCTGGATTGGAAGAACAAATATTGTGAAAATGTCTATGCTACCTAAAGCAATCTACACATTTAATGCAATTCCTATCAAAATACCATCCATTTTTTTCAAAGAAATGGAACAAAAAATCCTAAAATTTATATGGAACCAGAAAAGACATCGAATAGCCAAAGCAATATTGAAAAAGAAAGCCAAAGTTGGTGGCATCACAATTCCGGACTTCAAGCTCTATTACAAAGCTGTCATCATCAAGACAGCATGGTACTGGCACAAAAACAGACACGTAGATCAATGGAACAGATTAGAGAGCCCAGATATAGACCCTCAACTCTATGGTCAACTAATCTTCGACATAGCAGGAAAGAATATCCAATGGAAAAAGACAGCCTCTTCAATAAATGGTGTTGGGAAAATTGGACAGCCACATGCAGAAAAATGAAATTGGACCATTTCCTTACACCACACACGAAAATAGACTCAAAATGGATGAAGGACCTCAATGTGAGAAAGGAATCCATCAAAATCCTTGAGGAGAACACAGGCAGCAACCTCTTCGACCTCAGCCGCAGCAACATCTTCCTAAGAACATCGCCAAAGGCAAGGGAAGCAAGGGCAAAAATGAACTATTGGGATTTCATCAATATCAAAAGCTTTTGTACAGCAAAGAAAACAGTTAACAAAACCAACAGACACCTGACAGAATGGGAGAAGATATTTGCAAATGACATATCAGATAAAGGGCTAGTGTCCAAAATCTATAAAGAACTTAGCAAACTCAACACCCAAAGAACAAATAATCCAATCAAGAAATGGGCAGAAGACATGAACAGACATTTCTGCAAAGAAGACATCCAGATGGCCAACAGACACATGAAAAAGTGCTCCACATCACTCGGCATCAGGGAAATACAAATCAAAACCACAATGAGATATCACCTCACACCAGTCAGAATGGCTAAAATTAACAAGTCAGGAAATGACAGATGCTGGCGAGGATGCGGAGAAAGGGGAACCCTCCTACACTGTTGGTGGGAATGCAAGCTGGTGCAACCACTCTGGAAAACAGCATGGAGGTTCCTCAAAATGTTGAAAATAGAACTACCCTATGACCCAGCAATTGCACTGCTGGGTATCTACCCTAAAGATACAAACGTAGTGATCCGAAGGGGCACGTGCATCCGAATGTTTATAGCAGCAATGTCTACAATAGCCAAACTATGGAAAGAACCTAGATGTCCATCAACAGATGAATGGATAAAGAAGAGTGGTATATATACACAATGGAATACTATGCAGCCATCAAAAGAAATGAAATCTTGCCATTTGTGACGACGTGGATGGAACTAGAGGGTATCATGCTTAGCGAAATAAGTCAATCAGAGAAAGACAACTATCATATGATCTCCCTGATATGAGGGAGAGGAGATGCAACATGGGGGGTTAAGGGGGTAGGAGAAGAGTAAATGAGACAAGATGGGATTGGGAGGGAGACAAACCATAAGTGACCCTTAATCTCACAAAAGAAACTGAGGGTTGATGGGGGGATGGGGTTGGGAGAGGGGAGGTTGGATTATGGACGTTGGGGAGGGTATGTGCTATGGTGAGTGCTGTGAAGTGTGTAAACCTGGCAATTCACAGACCTGTACCCCTGGGGATAAAAATATATTATATGTTTATAAAAAATAAAAAAAAAAGAATTGAGGAAGTATCTGTGATTATTTGGTAATTAAAATTAGATATTGCTTTTTCCTACCCATTTGGAAATTGTTTCAAGGATGTAGAAAACCCTATTTTGAATTTTGTTTGAAATATGAATGCTTTCTACTTGCCTTAGTACATTTATTCCATTAATAATGTATTTATCAGGGAAAAAAATGTAGCTCCTCTTAACAATGTAGTATAAAGTACTTATATTTGTATATACTAAATATTCAGTTATTTGGCATATATGGCATGCAGTATTGGAAAAAAAAGACATTGGCCATAGTTTTCCAAATATATGAAAATACTTCCTGGCATTTATTCGTGTAATAAGTACTGAATGGGATCTACTCTGTGAAAATTACTGAATTAAAGAATAGAAATTATATGAAAATTCTCTGAAAATGGTAGGATTAGGGGCACCTGGGTGGCTCAGTCAGATGAATGTCTGGCTCTTAATTTCAGCTCAGGTTATGATCTCAGGGTCATAAGATTGAGTCCCTGTGTTAGGCTCTGTGCTCAGCATAGAGTCTGCTTAAATTTCCCTCTCCCTTTCCCTCTACCATCTAAATCAGAGAAGTAAAATCTTAAAAAAAAAAAAAAAGTAATATTGGTATGCATGATATTACCTGACCCACACAGAAAAGAGTAACGTGAGTAAGCAATGGAATGGACAATGAGATTTGTTGTATTGCTGAGACCTGGGCAAGTTTACCAACCAAGAAGCAGCAGTGGCACTTGAGAGTAACTAGAAAAGTTTCCAGTAGAATATCACTCTCAGTGTATACTGTGGAAAGATGTGATATAGAACCAAGGGCTAGGCAGCAGACAACCAGGACACAGGTACTTACAGTAATATGTGTCAGAGAGCAACAATTTTCAGACATATCCTATAACCCTTTATTGAGAGATTACTCATATTTTGGGCATTGAGTTAAAATAGTTTTACATAAACTACCCTTAAGCCTCAAAACAATTCTACGTGATCAGTTGTATTATTTCCCCAATTTCCAAGTTAAAAAAAAAATGAATAGTCAATTATCTTCCCAAAATGAAAGACTATGTGATACAACTGGGATTTGAATGGACTATAAAGCTATTCTTGAAACCCTTCATGCTGCCCCATCAAGCACTACTTCTGAAGTTGTTTTCTGCTGAAACACACTTCTTGGACAGCTTTTTGATGAGATGAAACAGGATCTTTTAAAGGGTCATAACTTCCGACAGAGTAATTCTAAATGTAAGAATTCATTGCATGGAAATGATAAAGACTATATACAGGATTATATATAAGGTTATCATCATAGTCGTTTTTACAATAGTAAAGTGCTAGGAAAAAACTGAACTTCAGAACTAGAGGATTAGCTAAATAAATTATTTTATATTCAAAGAATGAAACACAATGCTTCCACTTAAAAATCATGTTTTATAAATTGCTTAATTGTATGATAAAATGTTCATAGTTAAATTAAAAAGGAAGATACTAAAAGTTTATGTTCATTATCATCTTATTGAATATATGGATATAATGTTTGAAATAGAATATACCAGAAATATTACTTCCATAGGGTTAGATTCTAAAAAATTAAAAATTTAGTATGTTTTCTTCAATTTTCAATTTTATATGACATTATGTTCAGTTATTAAATAAATGAATAAATAAGAAACTATTCCTATGTATTCACACTTCATATTTTATTGAATTAAGTAGATATATACAGAAAAATATCCAATGTAATGTGAAGACTCAAGATGTTCACAGGCTAGTGGCTTTCTACCCTCAATATCTAGAAAGATGAGCAAATATTAAAAATCAAGCAAATGAATGAAGAATAACATTCACATTCCCCAAATGCTGCTTGTATTAATTTCTTTGGGATGCTATAAAGGATTACCACAAAGGGTGCCTGAGTAGCTCAGTTGGTTGTATGTCCAAGTCTTGGTTTTGGCTCAGGTCATGATCTTAGGGTTGTGAGATCAAGTCCTGAGTCAGGCTCCACATTCAGCGAGGAATCTGCTTGAGAGTCTCTCACTCTCTCTCTGCCCCTCCCCCTGCTCATGTTTTCTCTCTCTCTCTCTCTCTCTCTCTCATAAATAAATCTTAAAAAAAGAAAAACCACAAGCTCAGTGGCTTAAAACAACAATTTTCTCACAGTTGTAAAGGCCAGAATTCTTCGATCAAGGTGTCTAGGTGCTTAGGTCCTACTGAGGACTCCAGGGGAAAATCCTACCATGCCTCTCTTAGCGTCAGGTAATTCCAGGCATATTTCAGTTTGGTACTGCATAACTCCAGTCTCTGCTCTATCTTCACATGGTTTCCTGTCCTGCGTATCTCTGTGCCCCAAATCTCCCTTCCTTTCTCTTATAAAAAAGATCATTAGAGTTGGGCCCACTCTAAATCCAGGATTATATCATTTCGAAATTGGCAATTCAGTTGCTACTACAAAAGATCTATTTCTCTTTTTTTAAACATTTTTTTAAAATTTCTTAATGTGACAGAGAGAGAGATCATAAGTAGGCAGAGAGGCAGGCAGAGAGGAGGGGGAAGCAGGCTCTCTGTTGAGCAGGGAGCCTGATGTGGAGCTCAATCCCAGAACCTTGAGATTATGACCTGAGCTAAAGGCAGAGTCTTAACCCACTGAGCCACCAGGCACCCCTAAAAGATCTATTTCTAAATAATTTCACATTCATAGCTACAGGGGTTAGGACTTGAACATATTTTCAGGGACCACTATTCTATTCTGCATTAGGGTCTGCATTGGCTATAAGCAGCATATGTCTGTCTAACTCCCCTCACTTTGTACAAGTGTTTACTAACACATTAAGTTTTTTCATGTCCATCCCATTTAACCTGGCAACTCCCACCTTGTATTTACTCTCATCATCCTATCTTGAATCATAACAAACAAATTTTATAATACATAACTTACATATGTATCATGTTGGTTACACAAGCACACATGTGTGTAAATACCATTAAAGCAGATATTTTGATCATTTTCTCTATGCACTTTAAACAAACAACTAGAATATTTAAGTTGGTCAATAAATATTACTTAAATTAATGGAAAGTCGTATTATTCCTCTCCTCTTAGCCATCTAATAGCACCCCATTTCACTCAGAATGAGACATTTACACTCAAGCTATAATATTTTTATTATGGACTATAACATAAAATCTATGAAACATAAATGTACATCTTAAATAATATATAAAACTAATTCATGTAACCATTATTTAGTTAAGGAAATAGAATATTGCCAATACCCCTAGAAAGCTCCCATGTGTGTTTTCCTGGTCATAATTTCTTTCTTCTTTCATAGAGGTTACCTTAGCTCTGATATCTGTGATAATTACTTCTATGTTTTTCTTTATACCACTTGTGTAATTATGTATCAATAAACAAAATTTAGTGCTTTTTAAAAATGTATGTAAATTCGTACATTCACACCACCCACATGCTGTTTTGTTTTGCTCTTTTTCTGGCTTTGGGTGGCTAAATCATATTTCTAAATTTTATCTATATTGAGGCTAGATATACATATTATTTTCTCTAACTTCTCTCACTGTAGCTATAACATTGTATAGATATAACACAATTTATTAATCCATACTCCTACCAAACACTTGGTTTGTTTCCAGCTGGGGTAATTATGAATAATGCTGTTATAAATATTCTATACATTTAACTTGCTACACATAAGCATGCAATACTATAGATTATATAACAAAGTATTAAATTAATCGTATTCAACTAGAGATATTCAATTTGAGGAAATGAGCCCAACTGTTTTGCAAATAAAAATTATCATTCTCTACCCCAACAGCATTATATCAATCCTCATTTTCTCTAACACTTGGCTTTGTTAGACATTTAATGTTTGTGAGTATGGAGTGGTATCTAACATTCTGATTTTAATTTTCATTCCCCTAATTACAAGTGAAGCTAAGCACTTTTTATATGCTATTTGATATTTGGATTTTCCCCATTATGAAATGCTCTTTTAAGAAATTTTCCCATTTTTCTACTGCGTGACTTGTTTTTAATTGATTTATAGCTGTATTTATATATTCTGAATATATAAAGCCTTTGTTGGTTTATGGGTCACAATTATTAGACTCAACACTCATTTTTCTTTGATATTGATGTTCTCTTTTGTTGACTAGAAGTCCTTGATTTTAATGTGGTCAGATTTATCAGTCATTGACTTTATATTTCATGTTCTTTGTGTCTTTTTTTTTTTTAAGATTTTATTTATTTATTCGACAGACAGAGATCACAAGTAGGCAGAAAAGCAGGCAGAGAGAGGAGGAAGCAGGCTCCCCACTAAGCAGAGAACCTGATGCGATGTGGGGATTGATCCCAGGACCCTGGGATCATGACCTGAGCTGAAGGCAGAGGCTTTAACCCACTGAGCCACCCAGGCGCCCCTCCTTTGTGTCTTTTTAAAAAAAATTATTTGCTGTACTAACATCATGAAGATATTTGTCTGTGTTTTCCTTTTTTTTTTTTTTTTTTTTTTAGAGAGAGTGTGTTGGTGGGGAGGGGCGGGGGGAAAATCATTAGTGGTCTCTATGCCCAGTGTAGAGTTCTACATAGGGCTTGATCTCACAATAGTGACCTGAGCTGAAACCAAGAGTCATACGCTTAACCAACTGAGCCACCCAGGTGCCTCACCTGTGTTTTCTTTTATGTATGGCCTTGAATAAAAGAATTCAGAATACTCATATTCTGAATATGAGTCTTTCTTGGTTTATAGGTCACAATTATTTGACTCAACACTTGCTTTTCTTTGATTTTAATATTCTCTTTTGATGAATAGAAGTTCTTAATTTTAATATGGCCAGATTTATCAGTCACTGACTTTATTAAAAGTTGATCAGAAAAAAAAAAAGTTGATCAGATGATTTGAAATGCATAATTGTAGCAGCTTGATAAAGGGATCTGTGTCAAAACAGGAAGTCTTGGAGTAGGGATAGAGATGAACACATAGTAATTGGTAGGAGGGTTCAAGGAAATGAACCTGATTAAAGACTTTAACATTAGATTGAAAAGAGGAGCACACTTGAGGCTCTTTGATATTAACTTATGCCATGTATGGCCTCTGAGTAAGCAGTTACTAGTGATTGAAAAAGCTGTTGTGAAATTGGGTTATGTGCATAGCAATTTTACAAAAGAGTCTCCCTCATGTTGTTATTAATTACTTTTATGTAATATAGTCATACAACAAATCAAAGATAAATGTTGTATGAGTCATAAAACATAAATATGATGGAAATAGTTACCTTTAGAAATTTCAGGGTTTCTTTTCAATGTAGAAGTGAGTGACTCTCCAGTCATCAATAAAATAGCACTAAAGCTCAATCTATGAAAAGTAATTGATATTATGTAATGGATATTTTTTCTTGGTTGGTTTGAAAAGCTTACCTGGGGACTGGTCTAATACAAATACTGCCAGGTTAACTTTAGTATACATCTTAAAGCAGAATGAAACAGACATATTCAACTCCACATTTGTAAAAATATCTTAAGGGATTAAAACAATCAAACTTATAGAATTTTTCAAGAAATCGAATGCCTTTTTCTTTGTTTATTCTCTGACAGACCTTAAGTGAGACTGCCCTTGGAAGACTGGTTCCATATGGAATGCAAACATCCCAGCACAAACGTTCATGTGAGTTAGAAACATCTAATACCAACTGTGTGCAGTGTCACTATTGACCAAAATGCTACTGGACGCCTTTGAAATAACCACTTAAGGAGTGCTTGTGTGGCTCCGTGGGTTAAAGCCTCTGCCTTTGGCTCAGGTCCTGATCTCAGGGTCCTGGGATCAAGCCCCATGTTGGGCTCTCTGCTCAGTGGGAGCCTGCTTCCCTGTCTCTCTCTGCCTGCCTCACTGCCTACTTTTGATCTCTCTGTCAAATAAACAAATAATCTTAAAAAAAAGAAATAACCACTTAAATTCTTTTTTCCCCAAGGAGCACACATAGAGCTGTATATTTTTCATATTGATCTGATATGCAAGTATAGGTCTGATATAGATCTGATATATAGACTTTAATCTGATATATAGACTACACCATAACAAATATCTAAAAATACTATTTTGATTATAAAAAACTTCATTTGACTGTAAGTAAGGATATGCCTTTTTTTAATACAGAAGTGTGGTACTCATGTGTAGTGTAATATGGAGACATAAACACATGTAAATTTTCATTAAATATGGAAGCAGTAAGATACAAATTTAGTTAGCAATGATGTTCAGACTATTGTAGATACTTTATAAAACATGTCAGCAAATCAGTCAATCTTATAGGTGACAAATATGATGAATTATAAACATGTTTACATTCTACTTTACTATTTTAGAGATTCATATAATATTTCAAAGTTTCTCATGTATTTCTTTAACTCTGTAAAAAATATTTTCATTTGTTTTTATGGATTTAAAGTAATCAACACACAATTTATTTTTAAGATACTCAAGGTTAAGAAGACTTAACCAAGAAAGGATACTGGAAACACTTTCTCTATTTCTCTCCTTCTCAACCCTAATCTTCAGTGTAGTCAATTGTTGCATGTAGGTGACAATCTCTCTTAAATTATGATCCTGGTGTCACCACAGACATATTCCTTGCAAGTATGACAGAAGGTTTTCTTCTCTTTCTAGGTAGTAGAAATTTTAATGAATAGCTATTCTTCAGCATGAAGGGCTTTTAAAGTTTAAGAGAGTAATGGACCTGCTGATAATCTTGTTTCTTCCAATAGTTTAGATGGATGGGATTTAGAGGGAAAGTACACCCTTTGTCTGGCTTATCAAGGAAGCCAGCTTACTGAATTCTCACAATACATTAAATTTTGTGCCATGACTCTTTTCATTCACATGGATTTTCATCATTCATCTCATTTTTATCTCTCGAATTCTGAGAAAAAAATGAAAATAAAGTTTTTTGATAAATCTTGATTAACTACAAATACTATTTAAATATAGCTTTGGCATAGTTGTGAATGAAACAAAAGTAATTTATGTATGTGCACATACTTATTCTAAGTAGATTTTGTGCTGATTTCTGAAAACTAATGTCTCCACTGTTATATTTCAAAATGAGTATATTTTCAGATGTACTTGATAAAGAAAGTGATTTTCTAAAGGCTTTAAAAATAAAGATTCATCTAATGGAGTTTTGATTTTAAAGAGTGCATATATATTTTATTCTTAAAAGTCTTTTTACTGAGTCCCATGGGATATTAATGCCCACGTTTTAGTGTTTCTTGTCGAGCTTAATGTACCAAAGGCAAAACTAAGTGCATTGAATTTTGTAATATGTGTGTGTATTTGTGTGTGTGTGTGTGTGTGTGTGTGTGTGTGCGCGCGCGCGTGCACGTGTGTCTATACAAGATAGCAGTCCTTTAAGGGAAAAACATGAAATGTAAGTCTATAAAACTTTATTTTTAGACTTTTGTTGCTTTTTACTGCTTTTCTATTAAAGTTAATTATAGTAGTGTAAGAAAACTTGTACTTCAAACACATCACTTTTTTCAAGCTCCCTAATATGACTAAATATTCTACTAAAATTGTATTTTGCATAATTGTGGATAAACTTGAGTCCAATACTTATGGAAAAAAAGATTTAGTTCTAAAATAACATGGACCAAGACCAACCATTCATATTTAAGTGAGAGAAAAATGAGAGAAACATGATCTCTGTGCAATTTGATATCTTAAATAAGTATTCTTCTGCATCCTAGATCATATCCTAAATAAGTTTTAACAAAATACGGACATTTAAAAACATTTGCAGGCTTGAGTTGTATAACAAATATTTGCTCCAATTCATTGTTATTTCTTCTATTAACAGATTTGGCAAAATACGTAATTGATTATGATGATCATGTAAAAATTCTGAATTAACAGTTTTGTTCCAGGTAATTGATGACCATTTTCAAAAAATATTATTTCTAGAGCACATAGAACTTTTTCTTGACCTCTTATTTCTAAATGAGAAGACAGAAATGATATAAACTACAAAATCATATGTATATCAGCAATGGAAATCTAAGATGGTTTTCAAATGCATGAAAACTGGAGAGTTTTGCTTGAGACAAAATGCTCGTTGCTGAAATGCAGTGTTTCAGAGCCATTCCATTCAGGGCACATACTGACTGAATCCTGGGTCAGAGGGGAAAAACGCTATAGAGGAATTTATTGGAGTGACTGGCAACAAACAAACAAATTGACTATATGGATAATAGTAATATTGTAGTGTCGTAGGTTGGCTGTGTGAGATAATGCCCTTGTTCTTAAGAATTACACAATTTTAGGGGTAAAGAAACATATCTGAAATATACTTTCGGGTATTTCAGAAAAAAAGCTAAGGTGGATTATGTGTCTGTATCTAAATGAAAATCTATATTACTACATTTCTCTAAATCTGTATCATCTATACATATGCCATATCTCTACTCATATCTGTATGTCTGTATCTATCCATGGAGAAGGAGAGTGTGAGAAATATACTAAGAATATTCTTCTATCTCTCTTCTAATAGTCAAATATTCTATGCTATTTATTTCCTTGTTACTCCTCCAAAAACATTATTTTTTCTTCTTCGATCTCCTCCTTGAGAGACTGACATGTTTGGACCATGTCATCAAGGCTCCCATAATCTCTGGATTCCATTTGGGTTCCACCAGTGGGGAAACTCGCCATTGAATCTGAAGGAAGAAAGAACTTGAAGTAGAGATATTTATTCCTTTGCTCAACATATTAACTTTTTCCAGGTTTTAGTAACCTGTGTCTTTCTTCATGTCTTAATGGCTGGGGATGGTAACAGCTCTCGACTACTAGACACATTTTCCCTTGTGTAATTTTTATACTTCGCTAACACCTTTGCAGTTATTCCTTTGTAAATAAAACCTCTTTAAATTAACCATGAATGAGTGTTCGATTCCCCTTTGGGATATTTTCTGATAGAGGTGCTAATCCTATTGACTAGTAAGTCATGGTCACTATGTTAAAAGCACTACATAAATTTTTGTAATTCTTGCAAATATATGCAACTTGAATGACATCATCTGCATTTTAGAAATGAGAGAATGGATTCCTGGGTTCCAGTAACTTATTGTTATAAACAAAATTGTGCTCCCCCCAGAATTTATATGTTGAAATCTTAATCCCCAATGCCTTAAAATATGACTTTATTTGGAGATAAGGCCTTTAAAGAATGATTAAATTAGGGGACCCTGGTTGGCTCAGTTGGTTTAGCACCTAACTCTTGATTTCAGCTCAGGTCCTGATCTTGGGGTTGTGAGATAGAGCCCTGCATCCCATTCCACACTCAGCACAAAGTCTGATATGCTCTCTCTCCTCTTCTTCTGACACTAGACTCCACTCCTGTACTCTCTCTCTAAATAAATTAATTAATTAAATATTTTTTAAAAGAAAAATAATGATTAAGTTAAAATGAGACTATTAGGGAGAGCCCTAATTCAAACTAATGTCCTTATAAAAAGAAACAACTACATACAGAGACACAGACTAAGGCATGACCATATGAGGAGGACACAAAAAGAAGGTGGTCACGTGCAAGTCAAAGAAAGAGACCTCAGAACAAACAAACTCTGTGAACATCAGAACTCTGAAAAAATAAATTTATGTTTTTTAAGCCACCTAGTATATAGTACTTTGTTATGGCAGCCCAAGCAAACAAATACAGTTGCTTAGCTCATATGGAAAATAACCTTCCCTAAAAAGGTGCAGGATTTGTCACAGTTCTGTCAACCCAGTACTATGTTCACCATATCATCTTTCTCTTCTAATTCATTTTGTCAATTATTTATCATTTGCTGATTGTGTCATAATATTTTGTATTGACTTCTCTTAATTAGGTTATAAAAATATTGAAAGCAGTTTTATAATTATATATCCTCACATAAGGATGATTAATAATTATTTAAAACTTGCCATGTACCAGGCTGTTTGTAATTGCATAATTTACATTATGTCACTGAATCCTTCAAAATATCTATTATTTTATTATAGTTTTATGTGTATTTCATAGACAAAAATGTGAAATGCAGAGAACTTAAGCAACTTGCTTAAACTTATGCAATAGGTAATCTGCACAGCCAAGATTCTTACTTAGGCACTTAACTATATAGATTATGCTATAATCATGATTCCTAGCCCAGAGCAGAGCACAATGACCTAACATGATACAGAGCACATAAAGTAAATGCTTGAATGAAAAAGAAAAAAAAAGTATTGAGGTAATACTAAATAATTTTAAGCATAAAGAAAGTAATTAAAAATAAGCATCAGTTTAATATTATATTTAAAAATCAAGATACTTCATTTATAAATTGTGAGTCACACTATTTTTCTTTTTAAATTATAATTCTTACAGTCTTGTGAATATTTTCAACTAAAATAATAATGTATAAGAGTGCCTGGGTGGCTCAGTCTGCTAAACATCTGCTTAGAGCTTGGGTCATGATCCTAGGGGGATGGAGCTCCCACTGGGCTCCTTGCTCAGACAGGAGTCCACTTCTCCTTTTCCCTCTGCCCCTCCTCCCTCATTCTCTCTCTCTCTCTCTCTCAAATAAATAAATAAAAGTCTTTTAAAAAATAAGTATACTATAAGAAGGAAGAGCTTTTGATGCATGCACTTTTCAGAGCTAAAAAACCATTCTATCATCATTAAATGGTGGCATTTTCCATCAGTTATTGCAAGATGACTCTACTTTTCTTCACAGTCTTTTTTTTTAAGATTATATTTATTTATTTGACAGACAGAGATTACAAGTAGGCAGAGAGGCAGGCAGAGAGAGAGGAGGGGAAGCAAGCTCCCTGCTGAGCAGAGAGCCCGATGTGGGGCTTGATCCCAGGACCCTGAGATCATGACCTCAGCCGAAGGCAGAGGCTTAACCCACTGAGCCACCCAGGTGCCCCATAGTCTTTATTACTATCTGACACATCATATAATTATTAGGTTATATGTTTATTTCTATCTCTTATACCTAAACTGTATGTTCCAGAGATCAAGAGTCATGAATGAATGTAAATTAGATCCAAAGATAGTTACTCTCCTTAAATGAAGGGACAAGATAGACTGGTGACACATGTATTCCTCTCACAAAATGTAGCTAGAAGGCAGCCTGCTGGAAAACAGAGAAAATAGGAAATAGAACTAGAATAGGGATTTTAAAATAACTTGTTGATGTTTCCTCACATTAACATAAACACACTTCTTCATTTCAAGTTAAATGTCTTCATCATTGTCCTTCAGAACAGTAGTTTCCAAACATGAATATTTATGTATCCAAAGTATCTAGGAAAGCTTTCCCAAATACTCATTCCTGAGCCTTATCTCATAACTGGTAAAGCCAGTTGTGGTAATCAATAAGTTAAATTTTAGTATCTGATAGTTGTAATTAGGCAGCAATATTAATGACACCAAAGGTAGAAATCCTGTATGTAATTGTTTATTTTTAAGAGAGAGAGAGAGAGTGGGGAGGACAGGCAGAGGCAGAGGGAGAGAGAAAAAATCTTAGACATGCTCCATACTTAGCATGGAGCCCAATGCAAGGCTGGATCTCAGAACCCTGAGATCATGACCTGAGCCCAAAGCAAGAGTCAGACACCCTACCGAGCCACCCAAGCACTCCTGTTCTTATTTTTAAATAGAAGAAGTATAAACATGTTAGTGATTTAGAAAAATGAAAGAAGTCTACATAATGATAAATAAAAATATTGATGGGAAAGAAAAATGATATCATTGAATAGATTCTTTTTCTTCTGTGTGAGAGTTATTAAAGACAACTTGAATTCATATACTAATTTTCATTATCAGAAGGTTTAATAATCATTTGAAATAGAAAGGACCCAACTGTTCTACTCCAAAGATGATAAAGATATCTCTCCTAGAACTGTTGAATAGTCACTGTTCTCATCTGGAAAAATCACATTACAATAATGCAATAACTTTATAAATGGAAAATTAAAGTGACCCTGACAAACTTTGAATAAAACATACCATTGCAAACCCATTTTGTAGAAGAAAGGCTAGTCTATTCTTCTTAAAGATTAAAAGGGAAGGTTTGGGGCCTCTCAGATAATATATGTGTGGCTATTAGACTACTCATTTGACAATGAATTGTGATACATGCAAGAATTTTTTTCATTGCATAGGACCCATTCATTTATGAATTCAGATCATTATTTGTGAGTTCAGATAATATTTATAGATAACATCTTCCAAGTTTTTCTCCCAAAATAATATTATTGGCATTACAAATTATTAGTTTTTCTACTGACTTAAGTTGATTTTGCTGATGGATAACAGTGCAGTTACAAAGTATCAGCTGAGTTGAGTCCTCTTTCATCATTTAGCATGTGAAATGTTGTCTTTCAAATTAATAATATTTGAAAGGAAGCCACACAACACCCTTAATATAAACAGGAAGTGAGAAGTTGTGAGGAAATGCAATACTACCTTACTTTATCCCTGAACACTTTCAAATATAGTGAACTTTATTTATATCCTGTCCTCAGTATCCTTTATCATTTTTCTACAAAAAAAAAAAAAAACACAACACAACATTTTCCAAAAGCTAAAATAATTATATATACTTCTGTCCACCCATATGTTTAAGTCCTCCTCACAATTCATTTGTATGCACAGAAATTCACCAAGTTTGGCTACAATTAAAACCACAGTTCTTATTTTTTAAAATAGATTTTCCTTATGAAATTTCAGAAAACATCTTTGTGCTTACATGAAAACATAATTTGTGTTGTCACAATCTAATAATTTCTAGAGAAACTCTTGGAAACTATTAGGCTGTCTGCATTTCTTTAAGTTTCTAGTTTGTGTTCAATAGCCAGGTTGCATTGGCATCTAATAGGCAGAGAAAAATGAACAGGGACATCCATAAATTGCTCCCTATTTGCATTATTCACATGTATTTTAGACCATAATACCATGCTAGTATTTCTATTTTAAAAATCCAGATGAAGTTCTGGGTATTTACTTGATAATTTCCAAATCCAAACTCCAATTTGTTCATGTCAAAATATTCCTAGTAACCCTTGATCCCATAATCTTTCAAATCATGCCTGCCCAATCAGCATACTTTCAAAAATTTCCAGATGGTGACTCTTTCCCACCACCTTCTGTGGTCTACTTTAATCCAAGTCACCATCATTTTTCAGGAAGATTATTGTAATAACCTTCACCTTGTTCCTGTTCCTTACACTTTGTTCTCTCAATTGAATAGCCAGCATGATATGATTAAATAGTCCCAATTGTGTGACTTCTCTGATCAAACTGCTCAGTCCTTTTAATCTCTCTTTCAGAATGATCTTCAAATTCCAGCCACTCTTTCTCCTGCAAGTCTGATGACCTCCCTGAACTTATCCAGAATGTTCACCCCTATTTATTCCACTCTTGCCCAAAGACTTTCATTTTGTTGTATGAACACACAGGCATACTTTATTTATTCATTCACTCACTCATTCATTTATTCATTCATTCATTTGGCCTGAGAGTCTATGCAGTTTTTCTCACTCTGAGTGACACTTTCATTCATGGCTTGCTCTCTCCCTCCCTTTAGGTGTTTGCTCAACTGTCCTGTTTGGAGTGAGGAGTTCCTTGATGTTCCTACTTTAAATCACCTCCTCTTTTCTATCCCATCATCAGCTTTTCTTTCTTATAGCTTTCTTTTTATTACCTGGGAATGCAATGTATTTTACTGGTTTGTTCAATACCTGTGCCTCCCCCATTAGAATTTAAACATCACAAATTAGGGATTTTTGTCTGTTTTCTTGACTCTTCTATTTCTAGTTCCTTGGAATAGTGCTTGGTTTATAATCTTATGTTCATGAATTGATGAATTATTATAAATGAAATAGCACATTTTATGGCTGCTATTTTCTTCCAGAAAGTTGGACACCTTTTTTTATTGCTCTTTTTTTCATATAAAAACATCTCAAGAGAAACATATAGCATAGGTCTATTCTTGCTTTATTCTGACATGTAAAACATATTATTACAGGTAGAGGTAACATCCTTAGAAAAAATTGCACACTTTTGAATTAAGTAAAGGACTAAGTGCTCATTTCTTTTAAACTGGTAATATTAAGGTTCACATTATTTATTGGATAATAAAGCAGAGATATTTTTACAGGGTTGAGAAAAATTCAGACATGTCATTCATTAAACAAAACATCCTAAATAGAAGTAGTAATATATGACAGTTTTATCTGTTTCCTACTAAATTTTAGAAGTAGACATAAAGAAAGAAATTGAATTATATAATATTTTCCAATTGTTGAAAACCACATGCATATCAAGTATCACATGTGTCTGAGTGTTGGAGTCACACAGTCTACCTGATACTTTACTCATTAGCTTCATTCCTTATGTTCAGGGAATTGGTAAAAATATACAGTTTTATATTATAATATTATAAGATTTATATGGAAAAATCAACTACTTTGGGTATAGGGATTTCTCTTGAACCAAATCCTTTTATTCAATATCAAGAAAATGTAGCATACAAGATCAAATCACCTGCAAAATATGGTAGGCAAATTCCTTCAGTGAAAAATCTATTCATTTTAAGATCACTCATTCATATGTTCAGCATTAATTAAACAGAAAATATTGTTACAACATTGTAAACACACACATGACACAACTCTGCCAGCTGATAAATGAGGCACCATTTAATGGAGAATAGACTGTCTGAATCTTTTTTCTTTATTTTTTACTCCTAAAAAATCTTTTAATTTTTAGTATTGTGTCTTTTTCTTCAGGAAAAATTGTCTTGTAAAATGTATGTTATTTTTTAGTGGAATTTGTCAATGAGTTTTTTTTTTCTTAATTTTTCTTCAACAGATCTTGCATATATATTCACATATATATTTGCCTTTCTTTATCCACCTGGCATTTATTTTTTGAATAATGTGAAACTAAAGAATATGTTTTTCCAAATAGTCATTTTTCTTGCCCTTGTGGTTTCAGTTATTTTTCAAGGTACTTTGTATTTTAGATTAAGTATATACATAGTAGTAGCAATTTTTTAGTATCCTAATAATAGGCTATTTTCATTACTATGGATTATAAATTATTTTAAAATACATCCAGACAAGTTCTGAAGTTGGGGAGACATTTAGGATAAATATGCTTTAATCATGTTCATAAACTGAAAAAAATATGTCAGAGGAAAAGAGAAACTAAAATACATAAGAGAAAGGATAAATTATAAGGCAAATTCTTAAATGTAAACCTTTATGTTGATCATAAAAAGAAAAAAAAATGGTTCCTCAATTTGAAACAAGAAGTAAGGAGATAGAGATGGTTTTCAGTGTGTATGTATTTATATCTATATCTATATCTACGTGGAAACAAAAATTGGATTTTAAATTTGATAATCTCACTTTCTGTTTAAAGTAGGAGGAAAGCTTGTTTATTAGTGTAAAATATTGAAAAAAAAAGAAGTTCAAGGATGTATTAACTTGCTGTTTTAAGTAATTTAGGCTTTAGAGAAGAAAGTTTTATAGCATTTAGAGCAAAACAAAATCAATTCTATGTATCAATTAGTTTTTTCCTCTCACTTCAAATTTGATTACATATCAATTAAGAAATGCAAAATTTTGCTATATAGTAGTTAACTCTGTAATTAGGAAAAGAACTAAAAATCAACATTACTTGAAACTCATACTTACATCACAATAGTGGAATAGACTCCACAGAACAGTGTAATAAGCCTTCAGGGTATACTTTGCTCTGGTTCTTTGTGTTCCCTAGATAAGTAGGAACTTGAGTTTTATAATCAGAGAAGAAATCATCCCAAACATTTAGTTGGGATGTTAGAAAGCATAGAAGGTTATGTGTGTCATAATCTGTGTAGACTTAGTTGGAAAACTTAGAAGGTTACGTGTTTAATTGGAATTAGCAATTTAGTTGGAAAAGCATAGAAGGTCATGAGTGTTGTAACCTATATAGAAGGAAAAGTCAGCTCTCTACATTTTTTAAAAGAAATCACAGATTAAGAAATTGGATCTCTGCTATGTAAAGTAGAGCAGAATCTGTATTTGTTGTTAGGAATTGCTTCACAGGGTGATGATGATGATGTTGGTGATGATGATGATGATGATGATGTCATCAATATTGTTAGTCTTTCATATCAATATGATTAAAAACCTACATTTTAGGTTTATTGGATATTCTGCTGGCTGGCAAAACTAAGGATTAGAAGCCTACATTTCATACATGATAATTCAATCAATCCACCTAGAAATATTTGTTGACTATTTTTGTCCTTTCAGTAAACTTAAGCAGTTAAAATGGCAGACACATATGTAAAATGTACAGTAAACATTGTTAACGATTGGAGAGTATTTATTGGGAATAGAAATAGAAAGCATCTATAATATCAAGATCATGCAGATTTGTTGTTACTTAGGTTTACTATAGTTGTTTGATGAGGAGCAAGGGTGGGACACTTGCAGTATCAATCACTGAGTACCAGGGAGGGAAGGACTTCAGGTCAGAGGATGTAACGAAGATGTTGGGCAGTGCTCTTACAGTAGTTTGTTCGCAGGCTTTCTTTCTTAACCATCCCAGATCTAACCATCTAACCATGATCTAACCATCCCAGAGAGTAATTCTTCACCCGTGACCTGTCTTTAGCATCTTGTTCCTGCACCGGTAGAATTTAGTAATCTGTCTGTGTTTTTCACTGGCACTACTCTAATCAGGCTGGCTCTGTTATTTTCTCTGGCTGGCTCTGATTTTTTTCTAGTTGTATGATTCTCCATCTGCTTCCTTTTGTGGTGGCAAAGTGGCTCTGCCTATCTCTTCACATTCTGCCGTTTTTGTAGTTTTGCTTTAACTATATTTTAAACATGTAGCATAGTTAATGGAAAACTGTAGAAATGCCTAGTACTTGTTTAGATTCTTTAAGGAAGAGTTAGTCCTTGTCACTGACTAAACTGTGTCTTAAACCAAGGTGCCGAAACTTGCAGAAACTTCATGCAATATGTTTTAAGAAACCAAAATGGAAAATCCAAGTGAACTGTTGCCTGTATTTAGCCTTGTGATTTAAAGACAGCTGGTAGAGATAAGCACTAACATAAATCTTGTCTGAATTTCCCAAACCCAGCATATGAATCGTGAATTCTTTATCACTTTTTCTAGATATTTAACCATAGGTGATGGTGATATAGCAGAACAGAAAGAATAAAATTTGGATTTAGAAAATCTAGGTTCAGAATCTTATTTGCTGGTTATTTGACTTTGGGGAATTAACTTTGTCTATGCAGTCCCCTCCAGTTTTAGAGATGAGCAAACTGAAGCTAAAAGAAAATATGTAATTTCCTGAACTTTTCAAAGCTAGAAAGTGCCAGAGATAGATGTGAAAATTGGGTCTTTTTGACCTTAAAATCTATGTTCAGTCACCACACAGAGTGCCCAAGTTTTCTTTGTTTTGTTTAGTTTTTTAATTATACTGTATTTTTTTTAAAGGATGCTCATTACTGGAACTCTGCTCTACTTAAAAACTTATGTAGCTTCTGATCAATTCCTACCTATAACTTATGACCCAGTTTCCCTTTAGGCTATAGCTGAATTCTTTGGGTCTTGAATATTCTTTCTAGGAATAGATACCTTAAATACCTTAATACCTTTAAGGAATACCTTAAAGATATTCCAAGTTTGGTTGCAGAGCAGTAAAATAAGGAAAATATAGCAATAAAGTGAGTCAATTGAATATTTTGGTTTCCCAGTGAGTATAAAAGCCATGTTTATGTAGACTAATAATTGTGTAATAGCATCATGTCTAGAAAATGTATATACCTTAATTAAAAAACAATCTATTGTTAAAAAATGCTGACCATCTCAGACAACAAAAAGAAATAAAAGGCATCTGAATTGGCAAAGTAGAAGTCAAATGTGAAAAACCCAAAAGACTCCACTCCAAAACTGCTAGAACTCATATAGGAATTCAGTAATGTGTCAGGATATAAAATCAATGCACAGGGGCTCAGTGTGTTAAAGCCTCTGCCTTCGGCTCAGGTCATGATCCCAGGGTCCTGGGATTGAGCCCCGTATCAGGTTCTCTGCTCAGCGGGGAGCCTGCTTCCCTTCCTCTCTCTCTTGCCTCTCTGCCTACTTGTGATCTCTGTCAAATAAATAAATAAAATCTTTAAAAAAGAATCAACGTACAGAAATCAGTTGCATTTCTATATACCAACAACAAAACAGAAGAAAGCGAAAATTAAGGAGTCAATCCCATTTATAATTGCACCCTAAACCATAGGATACCTAGGAATAAATCTAACCAAAGAGGCAAAGAATCTGTAATCAGAAAACTATAAAGTACTCATGAAATAAATTGAGGAAGATACAAAAGATACAAAGATTCCATGCTCATGGATTGGAAGAACAAGTATTGTGAAAATGTCTATGCTACCTAGAACATTCTGAACATTTAGTGCAATCCCTATCAAAATACCATCAACTTTTTGCAAAGAAATGGAACAAATAATCCTAAAATTTACTTGGAACCAGAAAAGACCTAGAATAGCCAGAGGAATTTTGAAAAAGAAAACCAAAGTTGGTGGCATCACAATTCCAGACTTCAAGCTCTATTACAAAACTGTATTGATCAAGACAGTATGGTACTGGCACAAAAACAGACACATAGATCAATGAAATAGAATAGAGAGCCCAGAAATGGACCCTAAACTTTATGGTCAACTAATCTTAGACAAATCAGGAAAGAATGTCCAATGGAAAAAAGACAGTCTCTTCAACAAATGGTGTTGGGAAAATTGGACAGCTACATGCAAAAGAATGAAACTGGACCATTTCTTTATACTATACATAAAAATAGACTCAAAATGGATGAAGACCTCAATGTGAGACAGGAATCCATCAAGATCCTTGAGGAGAACATAGGCAGCAACCTCTTCAACCTCAGCCACAGCAATTTTTCTTTAGAAATATCACCAAAGGCAAGGGAAGCAAAGGCAAAAATGAACTGCTGAGACTTCATCAAGATCAAAAACTTTTGCACAGTAAAGGAAACAGTCAACAAAACCAAAAGACAGCTGACAGAATGGAAGAAGATATTTGCAAATAACATATCAGATAAAGGGCTAGTATCATTAATCTATAAAGAACTTATCAAATTCAACACCCAAAGAATAAAGAATCCAACCAAGAAATGGGCAGAAGACATGAACAGACATTTCTGCAAAGAAGACATCCAGATGGCCAACAGACACATGAAAAAGTGCTCCACATCACTGCCACCAGGGAAATACAAATCAAAACCACAGTGAGATAACACCTCACACCAGTCAGAATGGCTAAAATTAACCAGTCAAGAAACAACATGTGTTACCAAGGATGCAGAAAAAGGGGAACCCTCCTATGTTGGTGGTGGGAATGCAAGCTGGTGCAGCCACTCTGGAAAACAACATGGAGGGTCCTCAAAAAGTTGAAAATAGAGCTGTGCTATGACCCAGGAATTGTACTACTGGGTATTTACCCTAAAGATACGAATGTAGTTATCCGAAGGGGCATATGCACCCGAATGTTTATAGCAGCAATGCCCACAATAGCCAAACTATGGAAAGAGCCTAGACGTCCATCAACAGATAGATGGATAAGAAAACTGTGGTATGGAATATTGTGCAGCCATCCAAAAAAACCCCAAAATCTTGCCATTTGCAACAACATGGATGGAACTTGAAGGTATTATGCTAAGTGAAATAAGTAATCAGAGTAATATAATTATTATAATATAATTATTATATGATCTCTCTGATATGAGGAATTTGAGAGACAGGGTGGTAGGTTGTTGGGGGAAGGGAGGGAAAAATGAAACAAGATGGGACAGGGCAGGCAGACAAACCCTAAGAGATTCTTAATCTCAGGAAACAAACTGAAGGCTGCTGGAGGGGATGGCAGGTGGGAGGGATAGGATGGCTGGGTGATGGACATTGGGGAGGTTATGTGCTACGGTGAGTGCATTGAATTGTATTAAGACCAATGACTCACAGACCTGTATCCCTGAAACAAATAATACATTACATGTTAATGAAAAAATTCATTGTTAAATAAAAACTTGGAATACTATAAATAAATTTCATGACTAGACTGTGTCACTAATACAAATTAAAAACATAAAGCATGGGCTCCGTCCTACAACCCTGAGATCATGAATTGAGCCCAAACCAAGAGATTTCGTTTCTAAAATAGATTTGAGAGATTTCACCAAGCATGAGTTAAATAAACTTAATTTTCCCAGAAAAAAAAAAATGCCAACCATCATCTAAGTTTTCATTGAGTTATAATCTTTTTGCTGTTGGAGGTTCTTGCTCGTTGTTGATGGCTGCTCACTGACCAGAGTGGTGGAGCTGAAGTTTAGGGTGGTCATGGCAATTTATCAAAATGAGACAATAGTGAAGCTTATCACATTGACTCTTCCTTTCAAAAATGATTTCTCTGGAGTATGTAACATTGATTGTTAGCATTTCACCCACAGTAATTTTTTTTTTTTTTAAATTAGAGTCAATCCAGGGTGCCTGGGTGGCTTAGTCGGTTGAGCGTCTGACTCTTGGTTTGGGCTCAGTTCATGATCTCAGGGTTGTAGGATGGAGCCCAGCTTCAGGCTCTTAGTGTTGAGTCTGCTTGAGAGTCTCTCTCTTCCTCTTCCTTCCCCTATACCACCTCCCCACTTGTATGTTCTCTCTGTCTAAAATAAATAAATAAATAAGTAAATAAAATTAGAGTCAGTCCTTTCAAATTCTGCTACTGTTTTATCAACTAAATTTATGTACTATTCTAAATCCCTTGTTGGCATTTCAATAATGTTCATAGCATTTTCACCAGGAGTAGATTTCAACTCAAGAAACCACTTTCTTTGCTCACAAGAAACAATTTGCCATCTGTTTAAGTTTTATCATAACATTGTAGCAATTAGGTCACATCCTCAGGACCCACCTCTAGTTCTAGTTATTTCAGTGTTTCTACCGTATCTGCAGTTACTTCTTCCACTGAAGTCTTGAACCCCTCAAAGTCATCCTTGAGAGTTGGAATCAACTTTTTCTAAACTCCTGTTAATATTGATATTTTGACTTTTTCCATATGAATTAAAAATGTTCTTAATGGCATCTAGAATGTTGAATTCTTTCCAGAATATTTTTCAATTTATTTTTCCCACATTCATCAGAGAAATCACTATCTGTGGTAGCAATAGCCTTACAAAATGTATCTCTTAACTAATAAGACTTGAAAGTTGAAATGACTCCTTGATCCATAGGCTACAGAATGAATGTTGTGTTAACAGGCATGAAAACTACATTGATCTCATTGTACATTTTCATCAGAGCTCTTGAGTGACCAGGTACATTGTCAGTGAGCAGTAATGTTTTCAATGGAATCTTTTTGCTGAATCTGAACAGTAGGTCTCAATAGTGTAAACTGTGTTATAAACAGATGTGTTGACATTCCAGCTTTGTTTCATTTCTAGAGCACAAGTAGAATGCATAATTCTTAAAGGCCCTAGGAGTTTCTGAATGGTAAATAAGCATCGGCTTCAACTGAACATCACCAGATGCATTAGCCCCTAATAAGAGACTCAACCTGTCTTTGAAGCTTTGAAGCCAGGCACTGACTTTTCTCTCTAGATATAAAAGTCTGAGATGGCATCTTCTTCCAAAAGATTGTCTACATTGAAGATCTGTTATTTAGGGTAGCCACATTTATGAGTTCTTTTAGCTGGATCTTCTGGTAACCTGCTGCAGTTTCTACATCAGTACTTGCTGCTTCAACTTGTGGACCTGGATGTTTATGTTCTGGACCTGGATTCTTTCCTTAAACCTCATGAACCCACCTCTGCTAGCTTCAACCTTTTCCTATATAGCTTTCTCACCTCTCTCAGCCTTCACAGAATTGAAGGGAGTTGGGGTTGTGCCCTGGATTAGGCTTTGGCTTAAGGGAATATTGTGTCTGGTTTGATCTTCTCTCCAGACCACTCAGACTTTCTCCATATTAGCAATAAAGCTGTTTCACTTCCTTATCATTTGCATGTTGTCCAGAGTAACATTTTCAATTTCCTTCAAGAAATTCTTGCATTCATAATATAGTTAAATATTTGGTGCAGGAGGCCTAGATTTTGGCCTATTAGCTTTCTATATACTCTCCTCACTAAACTTAATCATTTCTAGCTTTTGATTTAAAGTGAGGAACATGTAGCTCTTCCTTTCACTTGAACACTTGTACGTTGTTAATTGGCCTCATTTCAATATTGTTGTGTCTCAGGGAATAGGGAGGCCTGAAGAGAAAGAGAGAGATGGGGGAACAGCTATTCAATGGAGCAACCAAACACACACACATTTATTAAGTACTCTGTCCAGAAGGGTCATGGTTTGTGGCACCTCAAAAAAATTATAATAGCAACATCAAACATCACTGATTATAGAGCACCACCATAAATATAATAATAATGGAAAAGTTCGAAATATTGAGAGAATTACCATCATGTGACACAGAAAGAAGAGGCGAATGAATGCAGTTGGGAAAGTGTTGCTGATAGACTTGCCACATGCAGGATTACCACAGACCCTTAATTTGTTTAAAAAAAAAAAAAAAAGCAGTGTCCACAACATACAACAAAGTGAATGTGATAAAATGACATATGTCTATTTTTTTTTAAATTTTATTTATTCATTTGACAGACAGAGATCACAAGTAGGCAGAGAGGCAGACAGAGATAGAGGAAGGGAAGCAGGCTCCCTGCTGAGCAGAGAGCCTGATGTAGAGTTCAATTCCAGAACCCTGAGATCAGGACCCGAGTCGAAGGCAGAGGCTTTAACCCACTGAGCCATCCAGGTGACCCAACATATGTCTGTTTTGTAAGTGAATCCACAAGGACCATTTTTCTTCATTCAAAACAGAAAGGTTTTTCTTCTCAGATATTTTATAAATATACTCCTCATATTTTTCTCCTCTTAGCCAATCATTCATTATTTCTTTCAAAACTCAATCCTGATCCAAATTAATAAAGTGTATTTTGTTTCAGTCTTTTGACTAGATATTTCCTCTGCTGCCTTGTCCTGTCTAAAATCAGATTCTCAACGAAGGTCTTACTTTAATTGCACCTCCACCTGTTGAAAAATGTAAATTTTCTCACACTCTATGGATCTTATGATATTTATGTACATTAGAAATCTCCAACTGACCTAGCTACTACTGACCTTCCTCCACCTGACCAAATGCAGAACATTATAATTTTATACTCTGTTATAAAACCCTCACTTCTTTGTGAGTTGTGCAACTTGCCTCTACCACCCTCACTTTTATGTCACCCATAGAATGTCTTCATATGTTCTTCACTCTTCAGCAAATTCAGAAAATAAAGTATAGTGTATCATCTTTCTATGGAAACCCCAACCATCATGAAGGCCTTCAAAATCAATATGAAATCTCTGTAGAGGTCTTGTAAAAAGCCTAGCCTCTCAGTTTTCCAAACATCTTAAATACCATGACTTTTCTTGTCTCTACACTTTGGCCAGACAATCCAGGATTACATACTGACAGCCCTTTTGTTATACTGTTCCACCTTGGAAAAAAAAAAAAAAAAAGAAAGAAAGAAAGAAAAAAAACCAAAAACATGAAATCAGACATTTTGCTTTAGGACCTTAGCTTTCTATTGTTTTCTCAATTTCTTTGTAAACCTATGCCCATTACAACTGTTTACCAAATTCTTTTGAATTACTGGCTTATTGAATTCTATTGTGTTCCTAGTTTTGATGCACTCACTGTCATGTCACTCATTCTCTAACCCCACTTCTCCCTTGTCCTTTCACTACATCAAATAACAAAACTGTAATCCTGGATAACTTAACAGTCTGCATTGTGTTGCCCAAAGTTGGGTTTCAGAGTATTTCTGAGGGAAAAATCAATTGAGCATATTTACAACTATAAATTATCAACAATTTCAACTTGGTCTCCAATTCCACTAAGCAATTGTTTTTCTAAATGTTTAGTTTTCCACCTTCCATGAGTATTTCAGTCTCCTTCAACTATCATCAAACCTCGCCTAAGCTGTCTCCTTACTATTTCATTCTGAACAAATGATTTTTATATGCCACTTAACCAAACCAAACCAAACCAAACCAAACCAAACCAAACCAAGCAAAATGAAATAAAAACAAGAAACCCAGAGCAGAGAAGGAAACCACTTCAATGTCTAAGGATCATATCACAAATCTGTCAATATTTGTAACTTTTTTTCCTTCTCTTTTCTTTCTATTATGAGTTAGGGGGACTAAAAGAGACTATGTAGCTTGCTCAAAGTCACACAACTATGAATAAACAGGAATTTGAACTTGACTTTCCTGCCTTCAAATCCCATTTTCGTACTACTGAAATATTCTAAATGTCATAGACATACTATGTGAATAAATACAGTATCTTTCTTTGAACTTAAGATGATTAATTTTGCTGCATCTCCCCATTTTCTTGTTCTGATAAAAACTATGCTGTAAGTAATTTTATATGAATTATAGTGATTATGAGCAGCCTAATAATATCATTTTATGAAGGAATAAGGGAAAACCCATAATTCATAATAACAGAGAGACTAATACTTGACAAACCTTTGCTGTGGTCAATAATCTATTTAGGAAGGCCAGTTTTGTTTCTTTGAAGCTCCAAAGGATCTAGTACAATGTGATTTATTCCTGAAACACTGTGAAATTAATGAAAATATTATTTGTGGGGAAAAATGAGTTTACTTGCATTTATAATAGGCTTGCCTGCAGCAGCAGCTGTGCTTATATCAAGAATATGCCATGCTGAAAAATGGAAGGTTGATTTTTGTTGTTTTTCCTTTCTTTCCCCTTACATTTGTTGTTTATCATTTTAAAGAAAGTGAAAATCATTTGAAATTATTTTATTATGCTACAGGGGAAAGAATAATAGTGTCCCTGGAAATTCAGCTATGCCCAACTCACTTAATATCATTTACGTGATTATCCCAGTCATTTGAGTTAGCTCAAATACTGTTAATTGTAAGAGATCAATTAATCCCTACTATCAAAATCACCTAAAAATTAGTGTCAGTTTTTTTCCAAGAGGAAGTGAGTCAGGATCTTACTAGGCAGCTGGTTTATCCAAATAGTTTAGTTGAACACTAGGATACATTCTTCCTCTGGTATATTTTGCACTTACAGGGCATATACAAGGCTACATTGAAGCATATGATAGAATTATTTAAAGTAGACTGTCCTTGCTTCATTAGTCAATACTTCCTAGGAATAACTGCTTGACTGGCTTCATGTTATTCATATAGGTATATTGAGAAAAATGATTCAATGCCTTTTTAACATTCATTATATCTATACCTTTCCTAATCCCAAGCAGGAAAAAAAATATATATGTAAATATAATATGAGAAAATAAAATTCAGAGTATTTGCACTATATTTTTAATAAGCCAGCATTAGGTAATTTTGCTCTCATATTGCATTCTAATGCCCTCAAAGCAACTGTTTACTGATATGATACTTTTTGAATCTTACTAGAGCTGGCATCAAAATTATCAGCTTTAATTTTTCAGTTTTCATTGTCTACCTATTTCTCCTTTTTGTACATTAGTATACAGACTGACCTTAGTGTATTTGTGTCTCTCTCATTTTTCATTATTTCTCTAAGGTTATTGTTTTCTCAAACTTGTTTCTGAGCATACATTTGTAGGTTCTCCTGTTTCACAGGAAAGTTTCTGAATTTGGATTCAGAGGATATGGTTTTAATCTTGGATAAAAACCTTAATTCATATGGGTCCTAAGACAAGCCAGGCATCTGTAGACCGGAAGTAAGAATACGGGGATTAGCTATCACTACTCCTCTGATTTACTCTACCCTTGTTCACTCTGCTTCAACAGTGACCTCCATGCTATTTCTTAGTCCTTTAGAATCCAGGCATGTTCTCAGCTTAGGGCTTTGCACTTGGTATTTCAAGTACCTGGACTGTCTTTACTCCAGATACCTGAGAGCTCACTCCCTTGCTTCCTTCAGATCTTTGACCAAATGTCTTCTCAGTCAAGATTAGAACCATCCTATTAAAACAACACATTTGATACACACATACTTTTCTACCTTCTGTGCTTTACCTGTTTTGTTTATTACTATAATCTATAATTTATCAATTTGAATTTGTTTTCATTTTTGACTAGTATGTGAGTTATGTGGAGCTCTGATTTTTTTCTGCTGTTTAATTATATCTGTAGTTTTACACGCTAGAAAGATGCATGATGATAAAAAGATTAAGTGAGGGACAGCTGAGTGGCTCAGTTGGTTGAGCCTTTGAGCGTTGGACTCTTGATTTTAGCTTAGGCCATGATCTCAGGGTCTTGAGATAAAGCCCCACATTGGGCTCTGTGCTCAGTAAGGAGTCTGCTTCAGATTCTCTCTCTCTCTTTCTCCCTCTCCCTCAGTAGCCTCCCATGTTCTCTCTCTTTCTCAAAATAAATAAATAAATCTTTCAAAAAGAGGTTAAATGACCAATATTTCTTTTTTTTTTATTTTTAGATTTTATTTACTTATTTGCTGAGAGAGATCCCAAGTAGGCAGAAATCCAGGCAGAGGAGGGGGGTAAGCCGGCTCCCTGCTGAGCAGAGAGCATGATATGGAATTCGATCCCAGGACCCTGGGATCATGACCGGAGCCAAAGGCAGAGGCTTAACCCACTGAGTCACCCAGGTACCAGATCAATATTTCTTAAAACATTAAGTAGCACAACCATAAAAAATGATTAGGAAATATAACCAAAATAAGATACAGAATTTATAAAAAAATTTAAAACCACTTACTGGAATTAGACTGCAATGAGAAATGAAAAATTGCCAACATTCTTGAAGACCCTGCTATTCTCCTCTTCCAGTCACTTTCCCTTGTATCTTCCCCAAGGCTGACAGTTATCTTGCCATTTCATCTTATATCTTTTATATCTTTTCATTATCATATTTCATTCAGTGAGTATACAACTATCTATTCTAATGTTGTTGAATATTTATATGGTTTCCAGCTACTTAGCTATCATTAATAATAATGTCATGGACGTTCTTATACATATATTTGGTATCCACGTAGAAGATACTATATGTGAAGGAAACCGAGGAAGGCTTTTAATGTACAGGTCATCTACATTTTTATAATATGTGTCATAGCTAAATTGGTGTCCTTTCTACATTCTTATTTCAGTCTGGACCACAGCTATTCCCAGTTCTTGGGAAGAGTGATGGGCTCTTTCAACAACTATAGTCCTGGCTATCTCCACTGCAAGGAACCTGGTTCCTTTTTGTCTTTCAAATTTAAATTGATCAAGCCTAAGTCTTTTATGGACATTACTATATAAAAAGTCCAAAGAGTTAAAAGAACACAAAAGGTTATCAGAAAACAAACCACATGTACCCCAAATTGAAATAACAAGTCAAACACTGGGCTGAGAACAGCCATCTTATGCAAATTGTGTTCTCACACCCAGGAACATTGTTGTCAAAGATCACTGCACAAATGTTTTGACAACTGAGAATAGGAATGTCAGGAAAAAATCTTCCTGGTATATTCCTGCCAGTATTCAGATAATCTGTAGCAGCTGCTCTGAGTTTATAACATGTGATGGGGTATCTGAGTGGCTAGGTCAGTTAAGCATCAAACGCTTGGTTTCAGTTTAGGTCATAATCTCTGGGTGGTGAGATTGGGCTCATTGCTCAGCACAGAGACTGCTTCACCCTCTCCTTCACCCTGTTTGCACATATACTCTCTGTCTCTTACCCTCTCTCAAATAAATAAATAAAATCTTTTAAAAAAATAACATGTGCAATTAAAGTAACCTAAAAAAAATCCATCAAGAAGTTGATATTGAAATTGTATATTTTTAATATGTAAGAAAATTTTAACAATGCAAACTGTTACATCTCTCAGAGTATCAGTAGAGTTGACTGTTGAACAATGCATTGGTTAGGAGTGCCAGCCCCACACAGTCAAAAATTCACATATAAATTTTGGCTGTTATTTAATTACTAATAGCCTACTATTGACCAGAAACCTTACTGATAACATAAAGTTGAATAAGAAATATTTTATGTAAATATTACAAACTGTATTCTTATAATAAAGTAAGCTAGAAAAAAGAAAATGTTATTAAGAAAGTCATGGGGAAGAGAAAATACATTTACAGTACTGTACTGTATTCATATTAGAAAAAAATGTCATAAGTAGACCCTTGCAGTTTAAACCCCATTGTTCAAGGGTGAACTGTGATTAGTTTATATTTGTATAGTGGTTTTCCATGTAATGAATAATATGTTATATTAAACAATTAAATAAACTATGCTTTCCCCTATATGTTATGCCATGTAAACCTTAATACTGTTCTTGGAAGAAAGTATTCTTATTTTCACGCAGTAAAAGAGAGCAGTTCCCATCTGTAGCACACTCTCTGGCCTTATCCCGCCCTGCACGGTAATGGAATAAGGAACCTGAGAAAATTAACAAAGAAGCTATACTTCTTATGCAACACCACATATATGTCTCTGGAAATATTCTGGAATATAATTAAGAAAAAAAAATTGAAGACAGTAATACATATTAAGCATATGGCTATTAATTCCTGTGACAGATAAGAACCTCAAGAATCCAGAATAATAATCATTTCTCAACCTTTTAGCCAAGATCAAGTACAGAATAATATTAAATCATTCTTTCATTCACTATAATTCATTCTTTTTGTTTGTTTGTCTGTTTGTTTTTATTTTTAAATCTGTGGTATATCAGGCAGTATTCTGGGTGCTGGAGATACAAAAAGAACAAGATGGATAAATTTCCTGCCTAATAAAATTTGTGATCAGTTGAGGAAGACAGGATATATTTCAGATAATATCCGTTGCATAACAAACCATTCCAAAATGCAGTGGTTTGATACACACACACACACACACACACACATAAACACTCATGCTGACAACTATGTATTTAGCTTATATCTCTACAAGTTGACAATGTGGGTCAGACCCAGCTGGTTGAAACTTCTGATCTGGACCTCATTCACCTCATCTCAGCTAGGTCTGCTCACCTATCTGTGAAGAGTTGGTGGGTTGTGTGGAGCAACTGGTTTATGTTGGCCTTGACTTCCCAAATGGGTATCACTTCACTTGATCTCATCATCTGGCAGGCTAGCCTGCAATTATTTACATGATGGCAATATTCCAAGAGCAGTGACAGAGCAAAGATCAGTGTTAAAGCACTTTCAAACTCACTGTTATCTTGTGTTTGCTACTCTGGTCAAACAAGCCAAATTTTTAGCATGTAAGAATCAGTGTATTAGGGGCTACCCAGGTGCATTAATACAGGAAGATATGAACAAATTAAGGAATTATTATTGCAACAGTGTGCCATGCATGATTCATAAATAAATATATTCATACATATATACCATTAAGAAACACCAAACTGCCTAAAATAATGACCACCCTAAATTGGCCAAGTATGAACATAATGTTATGAGGAATTTGACTCAGTTTTGCAAGGCATTTTGTTTTACAAATGCCCATATGTGTATCTAGACTTTTTTTGGGGAAAAAAGGCATATAACTAGAATGTCTTATAAGTACAAGAAACTCGTTATGCAAAGATGAAGAATTTTTTTTACTTTCAAGAAGTTAAAATTATACTGTTAGAGATATAAACTTAAACATATTATTATAAAACAATATTATAAGATTAGTTATAAATCAGTTATCAATTTTACTGAAATTAGTTGATTCTTTCTTGCTATATAGCAAAAAAAATTCAACTGCACCCTTGATAAAACTTAGATGCTCTTATTTTCTTTCAAACTGAAATACTTAGATAAAGGAAGATGCTGTGGGAAATCTTCTATTTCATAGCTTGTCACTGATATGAAACAGACACTACAGTTTATAGAAGCATAGCTTATTACTAATGTCATAGACATTTTTCTTACAAATTTTATCATTAATCCCAAAATCTCTCAAGCATAAATTATACATGTAACAGTGGAGAGTGAGAAGGAGTTCATTGCCTATACTAAGTGAGTGAAGGGACTTCATAATCTTCATGTTTTTCACTAGTGAAAAATGTTTCCTTTTCAGTACAAATGAAAATATCCCCCCCCTTTTTTTTTTTCAGAAATGGGTAAGAAATAAAAAATAAAACGCATAGGGTTCTTTTTATTCACATTTATACAACATGTTTCAGAAATTGACAAGAGCTTAGGTAAAGTAGAAAACCCCTGGTATCATCGATACAAACATTGAACAAGATTACACAGGCATAAGGTTGAGAAAGTCCCTTAAGGTTTGGGGCACCTGGGTGGTTCAGTTGTGCAGTTTCTTCAAGGACCATATAGGCTCCTACAGAGATTCTCAAAGGTTTAATTTGTTAACAGCATGAAGTAAGGCCAATGTCTATCAGATTTAATATACAGATATATCATGTGAATGGTAATATTAGTGAATTAATTTTGTGAAAGAAATCTGCACAAAGACATTTCTAATTAAGGGTTTAATGTAAATATTGTAGAAAATTCCATAATACCTTTAACGTGTCAGTTATTCTAGATGATACACAACTATTTTCCTGGTAAACTGTGTCCCAAGGTGTGCTAAAAGGAATACTGAATTGGGAGTCAGAAAATCTGGACTCTGACATAAGCCCTAATAATAAAATGTGCTTTTAGGGAAATTGTATCTCTTCTATCATTATCCTCTTGATTTCTCTCTCTTCCTTTGAATATCAGTTTTCTCAGTTGTAGAGCAGGTTGAACTAAATGAAATTACCAGCACCTTCTACTTTCTCTTTCTGTTAACTCTAGTGTTCCTTTGATTTTCTTCTAGAAGGAAAGAGCTGTAGTGACCTGTCATCCCTAGCTTTGGAGAAATAATTTGACTGAGATTCACTTACTCTGGTTAAATTATTAGCCCAGCTCAGATGTAATCAATAGCACAAAAGACTTGGATATTTGAAGAAAAAAATGTAGACTTGTAGTAATTCAACAAGGCTTTGGGTATATATTCAGTGTCTTTTGATATAATCTGTATTCAATATCTGTTTCTAAGGGAACTATCTAAGACAGTATTTCTTTCTCAATATTTTTCTTAATACATAGAATTGGAGATATTCTTGCCCATATTCTTTCTTTGGCATCTGAAGAATTTCCTCACCTTACTTAATTGCTCATTTTCTTTGTTTTCTTTCTCTCCATTCATCACTAATTCACTGAGCATCTGGAGGTGTGTGTCTGGGTGTGTGTGTGTGTGTGTGTGTGTTGTGAATTTTTGTTAACATTTGTTAAGTAGAGCCCTGGAGATGTTGGGTGGTGAGCTACAAACTCAACAAAATCTAGCAAGGGAAGGTGAAATAGAGAAGCATATTACAGGTCTTAGAAGAAGGCCAGGGGCCGCACGGGAGGTCAAGGCAAAGTATAGGCAAAGAGCAAGCAGCAGGATCTGGAGTCCATGCCTTTAATAGGATCTGCAGAGGTGGAGTTCCTTGAGGAAAAATTAAGTCTGAAATAGCTAACTCAAAACAGAAAGATTGGTAAGCTCCAAGGGGATCTTTTTTAAGGGGTACACAAGGTGAAAAAGCTGGGAGACAGGAGAGACTTTATCACAAGAGGCATCAAGGGAATCGCATCAGGAAACTTCTTGTGACTCTGAGAGCTGATAACCTGGGCATATACTTGCAGGAAGGGCTAGGGTCATTCCAAGGCCCCTGCAGGCCACTTAGCCACTGAAGATGGATGCTGAGGAACGGGATGATGGACAGGTTTAGCTAAACTCTCAACTATACGAGAGAGAGCGAGGGAAGGAGAGAAGGAAGAGGAGGGATTGCTTCTATCAGTTGCTTTTTTTTTTTTATCATTTTTTTAATTCATTTTCAGCATAACAGTGTTCATTGTTTTTGTACCACACCCAGTGCTCCATGCAGTCCGTGCCCTAATACCCACCACCTGGTTCCCCCAACCTCCCACCACCCCACCTCTTCAAACCCTTCAGATTGTTTTTCAGAGTCCATAGTCTCTCATTGTTCACCTCTCCTTCCAATTTCCCCCAAATGCCTTCTCCTAACTCCCCATGTCCTCCATGCTATTTGTTATGCTCCACAAATAAGTGAAACCATATGATAATTGACTCTCTTTGCTTGACTTATTTCACTCAGCATAATCTCTTCCAGTCCCGTCCATGTTGCTACAAAAGTTGGGTATTCATCCTTTCTGATGGAGGCATAATACTCCATAGTGTATATGGACCACATCTTCCTTATCCATTCGTCCGTTGAAGAGCATCTTGGTTCTTTCCACAGTTTGGCAACCGTGGCCATTGCTACTATAAACATTGGGGTACAGATGGCCCTTCTTTTCACTACATCTGTATCTTTGGGGTAAATACCCAGTAGTGCAATTGCAGGGTCATAGGGAAGTTCTATTTTTAATTTCTTGAGGAATCTCCACAGTGTTCTCCAAAGTGGCTGCACCAACTTGCGTTCCCACCAACAGTATCAGTTGCTTTTTTCAAATTAATCTGAGAGTGATAAGAGTTGGGGGGACTACCTAAAGGAAAATGTTTGCACTTAGTACTTTTTCCATTCATGCTGCTACACTGCAGGTGTCAACTGTATGGAAACTGGGTGAATCTCCATCGGATCAGACACATCAAATGAATGGTATATTTAAAGTCAGCTCATAGTAACTTTCTAATTTAGTTTGGTAGTTCCCTTCTTTTTGCCTCTTTATTATGTTCCACTTAATGTTTCTACAGTTCTTCACTTTATAGTTTTATTCAACTTTATTGACAGATAATTTTGACATAATAAGTGTACTCATTTTAAGTATAAAGTTCAATTCATTTGGATAATTGTAATCAGCCAAGTTACCACAGTCATAATCAAGATACAGAATATCTGTATCACCACATATATCTCTATTTTCTATCAATTCAACCTGACTCTGACCCCTGGCAACTATGGGTTTTCTGTCACTATAAATTAGCTTACTATGCCCTATAATTTGGTATAAAGGGAATTATACGGTTTGAGTGTAATGTATCCAGTTCCTTTTACTCAATACAATGTTTTTGAGATTCGGTCATACTGTTGCCTGCATCACTATTTTGTGATTTTATGTTATTGAGCAGTGGCCTAGTCTTTAGCTATGCAAAAATCTTTTTATCTGGACAATTGAGCTATGTCCGGTTTTGGACTAAGAATAAAGATGCTAAGAAAACCTGTGTTAGGGCACCTGGGTGGCTCAGTGGATTAAGCCACTGCCTTTGGCTCAGGTCATGATCTCAGGGTCCTGGGCTTGAGTCCCGCATTGGGCTCTCTGCTCAGCAGGGAGCCTGCTTCCCTCTCTCTCTCTGCCTGCCTCTCTGTCTACTTGTGTTCTCTCTCTGTCAAATGAATAAATAAAATCTTTTAAAAAAAAAAAAGAAAGAAAACCTGTGTTAAAGTCTTTGTGTAAACCAATATTTTCAGTTCTGTAGGATAAACACCTTGAGTAGAATGGCTGGGTTGTATGGCAAGTATATGTTTAAATGATAAGAAAATACCAATCTTTTTTCAAAGTAGTTTTATCACTTTATGTTTCCAAAAACAATGTTTGAGAATTCCATTTGCTCCACATCCTTGACAATGTTGACATTGTAATTCTTTTTACTTTTGGCCATTTTAATAGGCGTATAGTTGTTTACATTTGAGTTCTTCCAATTAATAATGTTGAACAATGTTCAGATTGTGTATGCCTGTTTTTATATTCTGTTTTATAAAGTGACTGTACAGAGCATTTCCCCATATTTATGTTGTTGTTTGCATTCTTTTTGCTTATTTGTATGTCTTTATATTTTTATATATATCATTATATATACTGAACTCAAGTCCTTTGTTATACATAATTTTTTTTAAAACAACCAAATTTTTATTGTGTTATTTTAGTCACCATAAAATACATCATTAGTTTTTGATGCAGTGTTCCAAGATTCATTGTTTTTGTACAAAACCCAGTGCTCCATGCAATACGTGCCCTCCTTAATACTCACCACTAGGCTCACCCATCCCCCCCTCTAAAACCCTAGTTTATTTATCAGAGTCCTCAGTCTCTCATGGTTTACCTCCCCCTCTGATTTCCCCCAATTCACTTTTCCTTTCCTTCTCCTAATGTCCTCCATGTTATTCCTTATGTTCCACAAGTAAGTAAAACCATATGATAATTGACTTTCTCTGCTTGACTTATTTCACTCAGCATAATCTGCTCTAGTCCCACCCATGTTGATGCAAAAGTTGGATATTCATCCATTCTGATGTCTGAGTAATATTTCATTGTATATATGGACCACATCTTCTTTATCCTTTCGTCTGTTGAAGGCCATCTTGGCTCTTTCCACAGTTTGGCTATTGTGGACATTGCTGCTATGAATATTGGGATACATATGGCCCTTCTTTTCACTATATCTGTATCTTTGGGGGAAATATCCAGTAGTGCATTCGCTGGGTCATAGGGTAGTTTTATTTTTATTTTTTTGAGAAATCTCCACACTGTTTTCCAAAGTGGCTGACTAACGTGCATTCCCACCAAGAGTGTAAGAGGATTCTCCTTTCTCCACATCCTCTCCAACATTTGTTGTTTCCTGACTTGTTAATCTTTGCCATTCTAACTGGTGTAAGGTTGTATCTCAATGTGGTTTTGACTTGAATTTCCCTAATAGCTAATAATGATGAACATTTTTCATGTGATTGCTAGCCATTTGTATGTCTTCACTGGAGAAGTGTCTGTTCATGTCTTCTGCCCATTTGTTGACATGATTATCTGGTTTTGGGGTGTTGAGTTTGAGAAGTTCTTTATAGATCTTGGATATCAGCCCTTTGTCTGCAGTGTCATTTGCAAATACCTTCTCCCATTCCGTGGGTTGCTTCTTTGTTTTGTTGACTGTTTCCTTTGTTGTGCAGAAGCTTTTGGTCCTGATGAAGTCCCAAAAGTTCATTTTCACTTTTGTTCCTTTTGTCTTTGGAGACGTGTCTTGAAAGAAGTTGCTGTGGCCGATGTTGAAGAAGTTACTGGCTATGATCTGCTCTAGGAGTTTGATGGATTCCTGTCTCACATTGAGGTCTTTCATCCATTTTGAGTTTATCTTTGTGATTATACATAATTTATAAATAACAGTAATATATATAATATTTAATAATTTATAATAATATATAAATATTCTTCTAGTCTGTAGTTTGCATTTTTCTTAAACATGTCTTACAAACAGTATACATTTTTAATTTTGATAATGTCGATATTATATATGTTACTATTATTTATAAATTATATAGGACAAAGGACTTCTAATTTAATTTTCTTCTTTTATTATTAGTGCTTATTGTATTCTGTTAGGAAATCTTTGCCTACTCAAAGGCAACAAAGATATTTTATAAGTTTAGCTTTTATATAGGTTCATGATCAGTTTCAAGTAAATATTTTCTATGGTGTGAGGTAGGGGATTGGATAATTATTTTCTGTATAGATGCCTAGTTGCTTCAACATAATTTATCGAATGGACTGTCTTTATACACTAATTTTGCATATTTTTAAAATTGATTGACAGTTTGAATGTATACATGCATTATGAGTTCTCTAGTTTAATTTCACTGATATACATGTCTATCCTCACAAATCCCACATAGTCTTGATAAGAGTAGCATTATAGTAGACTTTGAAGTTAGGTATTGTAAGTCCTACAACTTTGTTTATTGTGACAAAATTATTTTATTTCCTTTATAGATGCAGATGAATTTTGAAACTAGCTTACCAATTTCTTAAAACTTGCTGAGATTTGGATTATTTCAAAATAGAGTTGAATCTGTAGAATATAAAATCAGAATGACAGGACTAGATTCTATTATAAAGCACTTCCTCAGATCTTTAGAAAATTCCCCAGTATGGAGGTTGTTAAATCTAAAATGGATTTATTTGCCATTTAGAATTTGGTATTGTGATTTAGAATATAGCCCTGAGAGAGATTTTCTGAGTTTGATCTCATTGTACTGCTTATTTTTTAGATGAACTTGATCAAATAATTGAATCTCTGTGCCTTAGTTTCCTATTTTTCCATTACCTTAAAGAGATGCTGTAAAGATTAAATTAGTTAATAATTTATTATCAGAAGTATATTTATTATGCATAATTAATATTTAATAAATTAAACTTAAAATTAGATTAATAAATTTTATTAATTTATTGACTTATTTATTAAATAAATTGAATGCATTTATTAATAAATCAATCAGTAAATGAAGTTGATGATTGTAAAATGAAATTAAAATTAATAAATTAAATATGTATTAATTATTATAATTAACATATAATTATATGTTAAGGCACTTACAACAGAACCTGGCAAATATTAAGCACCATGTAGACATGTGGATTTTGTTTCTGTTTTTTGTATTGCTATTGAAATAATGTCTATACTCAGTGCCATTCTTTCATGAAGGCCAAGATAAAATAATTTATCAGTTAACAACAGGCTCTATTCTCAGGTAAAGTTTTTATGTATTTCAATGTAAACACCATTCTAGATTCTACATCCTACCAGTGGATCTGAAAGCCAAAATAAAGCATGAGAAAATGTTACACTTAGTAACACAAACTGGGGTTAATAATGCTGGAATATGTATAACCAATATAAAGACAATAACATTGGAAATAATTAAAATAATATTGTTTGAGAAATAGTGAAATAATCAACCATATCTTCTTTTAATCTACCTTTCCTTCTCTGTCCTTAGATCCATATATCACAAGATAAGAGTGGAGTCTTAGTGAGGGGAGAATTTAATGAAATTTAAGAATGTGAAAAGATTGCTTTTATTCTTTAGTAAGAAGCCTCTTTGGTGCTGCTGAGGACTTAGGTAAAGAAAACTTTGGTCACATGGTCAGACATACATGCTCCTAACTTTCCTAGTTAAAGACTGCTGTTCCTAGGGCTTGTCACTGTTCTTCCTTAAGAGCCTAAGCGACAGTTTAGGAAGTGTGCAGCTTGTTCTAGGACTGAGAAAAGAAAAATAACTTTCATTTCTCTTTTCTCTTTGTTTTCTACTATAATTACTGAAGAATAAAAATAAGCAATTCTTATGGTTCTATTTCTCAGATTCAGGGAATAATTGGATTCATCAGAGGAAAAATGAGTTGGAAGTTGCCACTTATCTCTAGCATCAAAATGATAACTAACTTATAAACAGCAATAACTTAAAGTAATGGGTCAAAATATTCAGAATTTTTGTGTAAGGCAAACTGGTAGCTGGTTTTCCATGGTATTATGGCTTTTCCAGTATCATGGGTCAACAAAGAAGAGTGTCATTTATTATAATCTGAAAGATATACATAGTTGTCATAGATATGGGGATATTTTTAACAATTTCTTTGCATTAAGAAACATTCTCATTAGGGGCACCTGGGTGGCTCAGTGGGTTAAAGCCTCTGTCTTCGGCTCAGGTCATGATCTCAGGGTCCTGGGATTGAGCCCTGCATTGGGCTCTCTGCTCGGCGGGGAGCCTACTTCCTCCTCTCTCTTCTGCCTGCCTCTCTGCCTACTTGTGATCTTTCTCTGTGTCAAATAAATAAATAAAATCTTAAAAAAAAAAAGAAACATTCTCATTACAAATATGCTTATCTGGAGCTCCTGTGTGGCACAGTCAGTCAAGCACCTGACTCTTGGTTTCAGCTCAGGTCATGATCTCAGAGTCATGGGACTGAAGGCCTGCAACAGGTTCCATGCTCTGCATGAAGTCTGCTTAAGATTCTTTCTCCCTCTCTCTGCCTCTTCCACTTTGCTCGCTCTCTCGCTCTCTCTCTCTGAATAAATAAATACGTAAGTCTTTAAACAACAACAAAAATATGCCTATCTGTGATTGCCCCCCCCCAAAGATTCTGGATCTAAGTAAAGAAAAGATACTATTTCAGACATAACAGTAGGACAATTATGACATATTTTTCAACATCACATAGCAAAGTTGTCTAGTGTTTGTTAGCCATAATAATGGCAAGGTAACAGGGAAACAAATTTAGAGTGGGGTTAGAAGCTTAGGCTTATTCATCCTTTGCTTGTTGAGAAAACAAAGATATTACATGCTATCTATTGAGATCTGGTTTCCATAGTGTTAAAGGAAAAATAATAAAGCTTTGTGTAAATAAGATAATGTGTGTAAAAAAAAAATCTATAATCCACTATACTAGAGTAGGTTCCAGCTTCAAGAATAGCATGATCATGTTTGAGGGTGTTATTAGTTCTTTGCTTGAGAACTCAGTCAAGCCTGCCGAAACCAACAAACTCTTAATTGCAGTAGTTAGTAACTGAGCTATTCATAGTACTATATAAAGTCAAAATGGCTGGTGATATTTTGATGTTCTTTGGCACCCTTACATACCTGGTGGTAAAGGATCTTTGAACCCAGAATGAAACTGTGTTAAGTTCCTTGGAATTTCAAAGACCAAAACTGTATGTGTATCCTTCATGTCTGCTTGTATGCAGCAAAACTATTTAACAATATCTTTTCATTGTTAATAATCTAGACATAGCTTAATTATTTATATTTATAGTCTTGGATTCATTATTTTCCATTTGTGATATAGAAAATTGTTAGTTTTCTCATACTATTTGACTGTCACTAATGCTTAGGTGCTAGTTTGCAAGCAGGAAACATTTCTTTGGGGCTATGTAAAGCAGCATTGTGTATTTGTGCCTGTGTGTTTTTTCTTCCAAATTAAATTTATTGGATTACATATGCTTGCACTTCATTATGAGATCATAAAATTCAATATACTCTATAAATATCGACATGATACACTACCTAAATTACATTTACACTGTGCCGAAGACAACCTCAAAGCAAGGAAAAATTAAGTCTCTTATGATAACAGAGCTATTAACAGCAAAAAAAAAAAAAGTCTTCTTTTAAATGTAGCACAAATAAGGTGTCTGCCTGTCAATGACAGTAAACTTAATAAGAATATCTAATTTATAAGTATGCTAAAATATGTTTAAATTAAAATAAAATAGGGGCGCCTGGGTGGCTCAGTGGGTTAAAGCCTCTGCCTTCCGCTCAGGTCGTGATCCCAGGGTGCTGGGATCGAGCCCCACATAGGCTCTCTGCTCAGCAGGGAGCCTGCTTCCTCCTCTCGCTCTCTCTGCCTGCCTCTCTGCCTACTTGTGATCTCTGTCTATAAAAAAAAAAAAAAATTAAAATAAAATAAAGAAAACAATATGCTAGAACTAAAATAACACTGAATTCCTCTCAATAAAGAGAATGCATTTAAATACTATAATTTCTAAATGAAACACTTAGCATTGAACCATCCATTGAGTTTTCTGTATACCAGCCACCATGTAAAATGGTCTACGCAGAATATTTTATTTAATCTCCATAACTCATACACAATATATTAGTCTTATTTCACAGGGAAGAAACAGAGGAACAGTGAGAGTAAAATTACTTGACTGAGATTAAGAGCAAGGAGTGGAGTCTGAACTCCACCTAGGACAAAGCCACAGCACCACATGGAGGCATGTCCACACTGTACTATATGCTGAAAACCCTAGCCTCCTGGGGAAGCAATGTGCAAGTCTCTCATCCACTGAGCTTTTCAGGAAAGATCTTTGCACATATATAACCCATCCAATGTGAGTCCTAACCCTCTATGTTTAGTTCGTGTAGCGTGCTAGGAGTAACCCTCTTGTAATGAGTTCATTCCCTTTTTTGTTTCAAATATCACTTTGTTCTTAGCAGCAACCCTCTTTCTGTTTTAGCTATGAGGAGATCAGAACTTGTGTACATATTTCTGAACTTCAGTTAATTTCATTAGAATCCACATTGTTCACAGAAATTTGTTACACTCTTTTGCTCATGAGACTAGAATATGGCCTTTTTTAAATGTAAATTTTTCTTTTTAAACATGAAATTAGAATTACATTTTTTGGAATTTAGGAATGAAACTTCAGAAGTTGAAATATATTTTACATATCAAGAAAATGTAATTCTCTTTCTGGATTTGGTAATTTAGCTGGTTACTCAGTACTTGAGAAGTTTACAAATATTTGCAGGGAGGGGGCCAGTTACTTTGTTGTAATCTGTAATCTGCCACAATACCCAAAATGATATAAACTGCAAAAATATGATATTCAGTAAAAAATATAACTTCTATATCTCAGTGACAGTTTGATGTATGTGTAGATATGATTCATAATTGCTATAGAAGATAGAAAAATAACTATTCTGAAAATTTTAACATTCTCCAAGAAAGAAAATGTAAGATTTCTTCAAAATTGTTTCATTTCTCAAGAAAAGTTGGAAAAATTCAGCCTGCTTCAAGAAATAGCTGTTATTGTTTTTTCTAATTAAAGTCTGCTGTTTATAAGGTACTCTTACTAAATGTATGTAAGTCTATAGAATGTAGCTGACCTAGAATTTTCAACATAATTTAAGTAGAAGAACCATGCAAGTCCCAAGTCTATATTCTTTCATTCATTGTAACAGATGTTTTGAGAAAAAAATCTTATGTCCCTAATGGTTTCAGATAGTTTATCTGTCTGTCTACATATAAGTAGAAGTCTCTGTCCCACTGATGCTCCAGACATTGGTAATATATGGGTTTGTTTGCTTTTCATGTTGACATGTATGGTTTTAAAAGTGTGGAGATATTTGGATTTAGGCGTTCATTGATATCATATAGAAGGTGAGGGCATTTTTCTTTTAAATTTTGATTCCAAAACCTATATTATTTCTGTAAACAAGGTCACAAGTATGTTCCAGTATGCTGTCTCTTTTAATACATAGGTTATGGTTCAATTTATCAGGAATCATTTTTTGAAAGTACAAAGAATATTGGAATTATAAACTTTTTTGGCCACAAATATATATATATTTAACATAATTCTCCAGCAAAATCAGGTCCATACCCATAAAGTGAATCAGCATATAGAAATTAGCATATGAGGCAGTAAAGTAGTCTTTTAGGGAGTTGATTTGTTACAGTTAGATTTCCAAAGCTAAAATATTTTGGAAATATATTTTGTTGAAATAAATAGAAATAAAGCAATGTGACTGAAGGGATATATTCTCTTAAAAAACATAGACAAGAGTTAATATTTCATAATTAAGAAAATAAAATAATAGATACCATAAAATATTGATGTAATTTAAACTATGGATGGCAAAGAGAAAAATTAGCAAAAATAAGTAAGCCATCATTGTTACTATGTTCCAGACAATGTGATGGGAGTATTTTCTGTGGATTACTCCTTAAATTCCTTACAGCAACCATATTTTATAAATTGATGATATGCAATTCTTAACTCATAGCTTCAGGAGTAGGTCTTAGATTGTAGCTCATCTGTTAGGTCATTTGTATATTTTTAGAAGTAATTTCCTATGATCTAGCCTGAAACCCACTCCTTAGGGCTCTTCTGAACATTCTATAAGCTTCTAATTTCTGTATCCAATATTTTCTGCTTTATCTACCATTAGTTGTTTCCCTTTTCTTGATATCATTGCCAAGCTTTGCTTGGTCTTAGGAGGATGGAAGAGAAACCAAGGACCAGTTATGTAGTCCAACTGAGAGCCAATAGTGACCTGGATGGTCTATCTCCTGAGATACTGAGAAATGATTTGAATTATATATTTTGCTGTTGTGCTGAGTTTGTTTGTCATGAGTTGAATATATGGGGTTTGGTTTGGGAAAAAAAAAAAAAGAAATGGAAATTGGCTGAGTATAATAATGAGTCTAACTGGACTTTTTATTTTTGAAGACTGATGGATTTCAGCCTAACCACTCCCCTATCTGTTTCTGCTCCAAATCTAGCAAGCTGAAAAGAAAGCCCAAGTTCTCCTTCCTTTGGTGCCTGCAGGAAGTTTAATCCATGTAAGCCCCAGCCAGAGAGGGAGCCAGGACCATCATCCCGTGCACTAACCCCCATAGAAAACAAGCCATTCTCCTTTACCAGCACTCTTAAGCCGTTTTCAGACCAGCTTTAGATCCAGCCCTGCTCTCTCTAGAAAACTTTATTGTTTAGGTAATAAACCTTCCCATAACTTCTTGGCACAGTATAGGGTCATCAGTTTCAATGTGTGAACCAAATTTAAGATAGGGCTCATGGGTGTCCTCTTGGCTATGGCTTTCTTCAAACTTGCCCTTTCAATTCTGTTGTTCTGTGCTACATGGCCTCACCTTACTGAGCATCTGCTACAGATTTAACCTGTCTGAGTCAGAAGTTTTGGTAACTGGTGAAAAGAGGAGTATAAAAGTGGTGCTCTTTCAAAAGTGTGATTGTGAATCATGACCCAGACTTATCTGTGCATCTCAATTTAAATTATATGTCTTAATTGTAGCATAAATTGTGAAATGCACTAATCTCAGGAAAAATGTTCTTACTCATGACAGTTGGTAGTGTCTCAAATAGAAATGTCCCCCATTTCATGGGGTGTTCAGAGGGAAGACTGCATACAACGTATGGCCTGTTGGGCTGTCACTCCTGGGAAAGGCAATTACCATGCGGTGTGTTGAAGTCACAGTCTTTAAAGCAGATGGCTCACTAGAACCCTATGAAATATCACTGCTTATGCCTCTGTTATAACAAAGGTCCTGTTATCCAGGGTCATAGGGGAAAACACACATGGTACATCCACGATAGAAGAAACCTGCCTCAAGCCCAGAGTCCTCCAGTGGAATAGAACAACTTGAGTCAAGAGGGAGATCCTTAACCTTGTCAATACTCACTTGAGATCTTTGGGAGGAAGAAACATAGAAATAGGCAGAGTACTGAGGGAATCCCTGAATTACATCCAGAAATGCAAAACAATCAAAAAAGACAAGACAAATAACAAATGGATGAAATGAAACAAATGAAAAACCTGGAAACCGGGGGGGTAGGGGGGGAGCATAGAACTGAAGAGAAATCCACAATTTAACTCAGTAAGACTGAGTTACTGAAAATCTCTAAAATTTGCTCAAGAAATTCATACAACAAAAAAGATAAAAGGGACCTGAGTGACTTTTGTCTCTCGACATAAATTAGAATGATGCTAATTGTCATATAATTGAGATCAAGACTGTCTGATACTTACTTTTCAGGATAATACATATTGATGGAAAACTAGGGACAAACTTCAGTTTTGGTTCTCAAGTACAGCCCCCATCAGTACTTATACTTTTTGGATATCTGAACCTAGCACTTTACTCGGGAAAAAAAAGGATGCTATATTCACCTTGGCTGTGGTTTTATATGTGTGAGGTCATCTGTTCTTAGAGGGAGGCTCATGCTGGCAAGGCATGTGAAGTTTTCTAGATTCTCTGAAGATTTCTAGATCCGCAAGATCTGTGAAGTTTTCTAGATTCTAACATCCTTTCTGTTACCCACACTAGACATTGTTAGCAATGGTTTTGGTCATCATTCTGTAATAACATCTTTTGGGCATCTGCTTAAAATCTAACGAAATATCAGAAATCAATGCACCTTAAAAAGCACTCTGAATAAGAGAGAAAAAACAAAATTGCTGATTCTACTAATAACTTGTCAGTAAGCAACTGAATAATTCCCTATGTTTTCTCAATGGTTTCTGCTATCAGCTAATAGCTCCCTCTCCGTGTGTCCAGCGGCTGCAAACTGTTCCTATTCCCACAGGGCTGACTACTTAGAATCACTTACACAGCCATGCTAGATCATAAACTATGCTTGATTTCTAGCGATAGCTATGGTATTTACAGCTCATTACTTTAACAATTTTTTCCTCAAAATTACCCTAGAGTAACTTTATGATCCAGCCTGTGTATCCTGTGCAGTATTCCCCTACTAGATGATGTTTTGTTTTGTTTGTTTGGTTGGTTGGGTTTCATATTTATTTATTTATTTTATATTTATTTATTGTTCTGTTTTGTTTTTATTCTGGGCAGGACAAGGACCTCTCTATCTCTTGATTTAAAGTGAGGTCCTTCATTCTAGAAGGCTATCTTTCCTCGATAGGAATTATAGCATTGAACAAAGTATTTTTTCTGGCTAATATCTCAAAACAAAATGTAGGACACTTGGCAGACATTCCTAATTTCTCATTTCATTTCATTTCATTTTCTCTAACCTTTCTTCCCATTAGTATTCACAGTTGTTCAAAGTACAGCCATCAGATCAAGTTCCAGGAAAAGCTTTGGCTGCCCTGTAATCCCCCAAGGCTAATAAACATTCCGAATCATAAATGTTATTCAGCATTATAATCTCATAGATATTCCAAAGGAAAACTTTTTATCCTTGGAACCTAAAAAGTTGGATAGTTAATAGTAGTGTGTTCAATGAGCAACCATTCTTGACTACACAGAGAAGTAATTATAGTCTGGCAATTAGTAGTCACTGAATCTCTAATTTATTCATTCAGCAATTTTTTTTGAAAAGTTACTATGAGCAGGATACGCTTCTAATTGCTAAAGATGCAACAAGGAGAACAAAACAAAAATCCCTGACAACGTAGACCTAGGTAATGCTGCCCTATTAAATAACTCCAAACTCTTAGAAGTTTAAAACAATAAAGGTTTATTTCCAATACTAGTGAAATCTTTACTGCAGCTTGGCTGAGGCTCTGCTCTACCGGTCCTAACTCTATGACCAAGGCCAATGATGTAGCCCCCGTCATTTCTTTCTGCCAGTCACAGAGGGAGAGGGAAAGTCAACGATGAAGAGCCTCATATGAGTGGTCGCACGCTCCTGGACAGCTATGATACATAGCACTATCTCTCATCCCTCATTAACTGGAACCAGTCACATGATCCCCACCAGACATAAAAGGGCCAGGAATTGGAATCCTCCCATGTATTCAGGAGATTGAGAGCTGGGTGAGTTTTGTGAGCAGCACAAATTGCGACCACATGGACATTGACATACAATAAGAAAACCAATAAACAGAATGTATCGATTATATAGATATTATGGAGTAAAATAAAACAGAAAAGTTGAGTAAAACTTCAGGTTCAGAAGTATAATTTTAAATTGTAAATCAGGGAAGATGTACCTGAAATAATGACACTGAATAAAGTTTTGAGGTAGGTGAAAGGATAAGATAGGGGGTCATATGTGAGGAAGAGAATTCTTTGCAGGTCTTAAGGTAAAGATCTGTGTTGTGTGTTTCTGAAACAGCAGGGAATCCAGAGACACAAGAGTGGAGTAAGCTGGGCAAGTATACAAAGAACTAAATTGAAGTTAAAACCATGAAACTACATCACTTCAAAGGTTTGAGTGGAAAAGCAAAATGATCTTTCCTAACGATATTAACAGTGTCTTTCTGAGTGCTGTGTTGCCAACAGAGAATATGGTGGTGAATACCAGGAAGGAGACATTCATCCAGGCAAAGAACACAATGGGCTTGAACTGTGTTGGTATCAGTAAAGCAAATGTAATAGCTGGATTCTAATTATAGTTTAAAGATTGAACCAGCATAGTTTACTGATGAAAATTATGTGGAGAGAGAAAAGAAGAAATCAAAGATTAGGGAAACCAAAGGGCTGTTATATGTTATAAGCCTGTATATCTATCTATATCTATATCTATATCTATATACTGTATATAGCTACTTGGCCTTCTGTTGTTACCATCCATACTACTACCACCCTTGTCCGGAGCCATTGTAACAAGCTCAACTGGCCTAACTCTTTCCACACTACTGATAAGTCAATTTTCAATATAGTAGACCAAGTCCTCTTTTTGAAAACATTTCCTATCAGAGAAATTACATTTCAAAGTCTTTTCTTTGTATTTCAAAGGTCCCATTTCATTTAGTGTGTGGCAACCCCCTGACTTGACTTATAATCGATCTCTTCCTTTGCGCATGCAGCTCCAATCAGCCAGCATTTTTGCTCTTTGAACATAACAAATACCCTTCCAAGGTCTCTCCCCTGCTATTATCTGTGTCTGGAACAGTCTTTTCCCTAAATACCTGCAAAGGTCCTCACCTTCTTCAGGTGTCTTCTCAAAAGTCATCTCTTTGTAAAAGTCATTTCAGAACACTCCATCTATATTTTTCCCACACCCTCTTATGCTACTTTTTCACTTTACTCTTCTTACTCCCTTTGTGGCACTTACAGCCCACATCATGAAATATCTTCATTTGTATGTATTTATTTTTGTATTTCATCCTTTCCACCAAATTTAAGAATTTATGAGGGCAGAGAATTATCCAACTTGTCCTTTTCTCTAACACCAATACCTGCCTTAGTGCCTGGAATAAAGTGGGCATTCAAGAGATATTGGTGTTAAGTGAAAGAATAAATAAATCCTAAAATGCAGTGGATGAAATTAGAGACTTCTACAGGTGCTCCACTTTTTGAAGTTTAAGTAAGCTAAGCAATAATCTGGTGCCCTGCCAGAAACTAGAGATGTCATAATGTAGCCAGCACAATGAATGCAGAGGAGAAAGATTCAATTACTGATACTGTTAATATCTTGACAAAAGCAATTGAGTTCTGCTGACATTCTGAAACAATTTACAAAGCTCAAATATTGTTGTCTAGAAAATAGAATAAGGGTAAAGATAACTCCACAGCATACAAGGCTTAAAGAATATTTTTTATATGGAAATACATATTTGGTCCATGTAGTTAATTTCTAGAAATGGGAAGTAAAAATTCCTCCAAAACATTATCCTAGGAGAAAATTTAATGAATAGTTTGTAAGGAACATTGAAACCTATAGGAATCACTAATTACAGACAGTATCAGGAATAGAGTTTAAGTCAAGGAATGACACTTTTTGTTAATCCAAACCTATATATTAAGTAGACTGCTGAACATAATTATGGCCTGGTTTACCAAAATTTCCCCCAAAGTCTCCTCAGTGACAGCCTTATCAGCTTTATAAGTAGAGCCAGATGGTTAAAAATATGGAGCCTGGATGATTCAATCCTTTTTCCTATACTAAAGAGAGAATTTGATTTTTAAGTGACTTTTTTTAATAGCATATCAATTACTCAATAGTTTTATCACATGCTGAGGAATGCTCTGAGTTTTAAAACGATCGTGTATTCTCACAAGTGCATTCCGAATTTCAGTGAATTAGCTGAATAAAAAGTTACGAAGTCTAGAGTTATCATTAGAACATTTTAGAAACAACTATCTCGATATTGATAAGAGAAATAAATACAGATGACAATAAAAAATAGACATATATGATACAGCAAATTTGACATAATGTGCTTTATGAAGTTCAGCATGGACCAGTGACTACCAAATTCAGAGCCATGTCAGTAACATTTAAGTCGCCTCCACAACTTCATTACATCAAGTATGATTTTAAAATTCAACTTAGAAAATGAAACTTGAGGGGTGCCTGGGTGGCTCAGTGGGTTAAAGCCTCTGCCTTCAGCTCAGGTCGTGATCCCAGGGTCCTGGGATCGAGCCGTGCATCGGGCTCTCTGCTCAGTGGGGAGCCTGCTTCCTCCTCTCTCTCTGCCTGCCTCTCTTGTGATCTCTGTCTGTCAAATAAATAAATAAATCTTTAAAAAAAAAATGAAACTTGGAGAGAGTCAAGATGGTGGATAAGTAGCAGGCTGAGACTGCTTCAGGTAGCGGGAGATCAGCTAGATAGCTTATCTAAAGATTGCAAACACCTACAAATCCAACGGGAGATCGAAGAGAAGAAGAACAACAACTCTAGAAACAGAAAATCAACCACTTTTGGAAAGGTAGGACTGGCGGAGAAGTGAATCCAAAGCGACGGGAAGATAGACCGCGGGGG